>NW_009624814.1:13618-64964 GCF_000690535.1 Cariama cristata | reverse complement strand
CAGCAGGAACAGCGGTGGGAAGCCTTCAGTGAAATATTCTGCAGTTATTAAAATTGATTTAGCAGTCAATAAGTGGAATCATATGCAAACTTTTCCATTTCAAATGAGGTTTCCATTCCACTCCTACAGCAGCACTAATGTCCAGATGGAAATAAACCACTAAGTGACCAGATCTACTTCATTTTTACTTACAGGTATCAAAAGACACCACAGATATGAACGAACAACGTAAGACAGCTCTACAAAACTGATAGTCACAACTACCAAAAACTGAGGAAACTCAAACCACTGAAGGCAGAGGAACCGACTTCTGAGATGCTGAATACGTGAGATTTCCACTGATAAAAGGCAGAACTGCAGCTCAATCCCAGTAAAAAGCACGTTGTAAAGTGACTTGACCTGTGATTCATGCATTAATCAAGGTGAAACAGGAATAGAATAGAGATGGCCAGTTCCTTAGTCTGCTATTATGTAGGAGATGACACTGCTTGCCTTCATACTGCCTGCCTTTCCTTTGAACTTAATAGCCAAGATCTCTAGGTGAGCTTTCCTTTTGTGGATTGCAATAAAAGAAATAAAAGATCCAGCTTCACTTTTTCCTTACACAATTACATTTACATATACATGTTGTAAAGTGGTCTTAATAGAAAAGGCATAAAAGAATGAATCAAAGAAAAGAGACCCTAGTGTAACATCTATTATACCTTTTACAAGTACTGGGATTTTACGCAGCTGCCTTTAACGTATGGTTTCATATACACAAAGACATTTCATGTGTACTAAAATGAAAGGTCTTACATTTTATTCAAATCTTAAAAATAGAATGTCTTTTTAAGATAACTTTGTATTTTTGATTAGCTAATTCTTAAAACATCAGGAAAAATATCATCTACCCTAAGTTGCATAATTTCCTGCATGTAAGTATGGTGAAGCTTGACAGAAATCTCAGCTGGTAGAGTGATGTGGATAAACATGACATTACCACTTATCAATAAACTGACAGCTAGGAAGCTAGGATTAAGCATGTTAACCTCAAACCCCAAAGGTACAAGAAGACAATCCTGGCTTTTGCATTAAATTTTTCAGAGCCAGAAAGATACGTTTATAGAGTATTTCTGAAATTAAATGAGCTCTTTTCTTATTTATCAAGTACTGGAACATTTCAATGACACCTTCTTCCAAATACTGTTCTAAAGTTGTTTATATGTACACTTCAGAGATGAACAATTACTTTTAAAAAATCAGTGAATATTTATTAAAATTCATAAAGGACTCACTTCAGCTTGACCCATATTCTTTTCAGATTTCATCTCTATGAGCATTTGAGTTTCATTGAATTTTACCATGAAAATGATTACAGAGCATGTATTTTTAAGTCACAGGTGCAAGCATTCACACAATATTAAATGTGGGACATTATATGAATGAAAAGAACTATGCGAATTAGTTGATTAAAAAAAGAAAAATGAGAAAATAATGGCAGACATAGCTTTAAAAACTCAGCTCTGGTATCTTTTTTTCACACATAGACAGAAGAATCACGGTGGTTATTTTTACTTCCTTCATATGCAGGTTAATGGCCACCAACACCTCAGCAGAAAGCACACTGGGCATAGCAAGTGTCCTTATCACATTGCTGTAGAGGCTTGAGGGACCAAGCAGGGACACTATAGGCAGGGTGGCCAGATGAAATGATGCTTCAGTGCCCTGAGCAGAGTTTGCCTGTGCCCAGGGGAGAGAAGCTGCAATGTTAGGACGCTCAATGATGAGTGAAAGATGGCAGCATTCTCCCAATAGTTATCCAACAATGTTCCCAACCTTCATTACCTCAAGGGCTCGTCAACCATCCCAAACATGTAACTAGCCAGAATGGGTAGTTATTAGCTTTGGAGGTAAGCGCTCCTTGTATATCAGCCCAGGAGAAGTTCAATACAGTCATAATTAATTGGACTGCAGAGGCAAAATTAAAATAACAGCTGTAGTAGGCACTCAAATTTTTTGGTGGCAGGCATAGCTGTCTCAGGTTTGGGTGTCACCACAGCCTTGTGTTCTCAGGAACATCTGTGTTCCTTCCTTTAAACCCATCAGGTCTCCCTGTGGCAAAATGGAGCTGCAGCACAGACAGATACATAGCTGTAGAGGATACATCTGCTCCTAAAAACTGCTGAAGAAGTCCTGAAGCCTAAATTAGGGAAGGTCTGAAGAGATTTTCACCTTCAAGAAGTGGGGTTGGTGTAAGGTGAGTTATGAACAGATGAAGCATCAGACTTAAAGTCCTAAAGGAAAGAAATTTTCAAATTGAAGATCTTTTTTTTCCCCTCATTAAAATATTCACAGAATTTTCATTTTATTTTCTTAAAGATCTCCAGTAAGAATCCCTGTTTGGAAAGGACTTTGTCACATACAACACTTCCTCAGAAGATTCTGCTTGGAAGTGAAGGTTCTCACAATCATTTTGATTGGATTATTCACTAATTACATTTATGTCTCATCTCCTATTCTCTTTATTGTTACTATAATGAAGTAAGGTGAGAATGTGCGATTTCTTGTCAAGCTCCATCAAGGGAATATGCTGAGGTGGGTGCTAACCTGGGACTCCTGCAGAACTTGCAATTATTAAATATGGTTTTGTTGCCTGAGTCACTGGCAACAACTTCTTCACCTCAGTGATCAGAAAGGATTACATTCAAGTCTGTGTCGGCTAAAACAATGCTGGTTACAGTGCCATTGCCAAAGCATTGTGGAGGCTGAAGGAGGAAGAAGAAAAAAGTGATACCAAGACATGGGGAAGGACAATAGAGGTCACTGCACACAAAACAGAAGACAAAAAAAGGAAGAAGATAAGCAAAGGAAAAATAAAGCAGAGAAGCACAAAACCACAGGTGATAAGAAGCATTTTCTCCTGAAAAAGTTGACACAGTGGGAGAAGATGGATACAGCTGTGATAATACAGAAGAACTGAAAACAGCCAATGTAATGTTGAAGATAATAAAGTTCAGAGCATAGTCTGATATAATTATTTGCTCTTTAAAGTGCAACACCATGTAAAAAACACAACTCTAGATCAGAAATCCATCATGTTACTGCAAACACAATAAAAACATCTTCTGTCCTTATAATCTGTATGGAGTGTTTTGCTGGAACAGACAGTTACGGTGGTTTACTGATTTCCAAAATTAATCATGTAGGCAGATTTTGTCCTGGACAATCAAAAAATAATTGTAAGTTAAGCTCTGTAATTTAAAGTTAGTAATTATACAGTAATTTCATCCTTATCACCAAGATAGCCAAATACCATTCAGGTGTGCACTGAATGCAGTGACTCAGGCCAATGCAGACCGAGGCTCTGCTGGTATCCCAGGGCCACAGAGCAGGCAGAGCATAACCTAGTGGGAAAGTGTATCTGCAAGTCTTTTATTCCAGCTCCCTAATAAAAATATGCTGTAGTGGCAAAAGTGCGGATTTGCTGATGAAAATCTGCACTAAACTGGAGGTTTCTTGTACCAGAGCTGTATTGCTTTTGCCAGTAACACTCCAGCAAATGCTGATTAAAAATTTAAAAAGCTCATATGAAGACACGAATTGTCATTCGCTATGCACGGTTTGCACACTCATGCACTCTTTTCTCAAAGGTACAGCTGAGAAGCCAGTGTAGTTTTTGTTTTGTTTTGTTTGCATGTTAGCTAACTACTTATGCTTCTAGGTATGCTTATTATGGAATGAGTAAATGATTTCCACTAAGCAACTCTTTAAGCTACCAGAACTCTTACAACTATTTTAAGCTCTTGTATATGCTGAAGAGCCTTATTTCAGGATAAATGGGAGGAACAAGTAAGCATCAGTATACATATGGAGAAAGCTGGATGCAATAGGAGATACTAGACGTTTCTTTAATGGTAAGCATTGCTGCAGTGCTCAGACAGTAACTGATGGGTGAATTATATTGTAGCTGTAACTGGAAAGTCTGATCAGAAGCTGAGCCATGTAGTAGAAGTGAGCCAACAGCTAGGAAAAAAACAGCATGAAAAGCTGTGTAGGTAACCCTAAGGGGGAGCTGAGAGACTAAATTCCCTGGTTAAAGAACACATTACATAGGAAAGCTGGGGGACTTTTGATGGAAGAAGACACTGCCATCTGTGTTCCTCTTTACAGAAAAGAAGGAGTACACAACATCTAATAGGCAAATTACCATTTTCTCCTCCTAACAAAAGCAAACCAGTCCCAAATACTGGTCACAGGGATATCAACTTTTTGGTGAAGAGGGGTGGACAAAACAGGATTTACAGCAGAGGTCACGGAGTACAATATCTATGACTGCCAGACACATGTTCTCGAATTAATTAGAATGAGGTAATACTAGAAAATTGCAGAACAATGTCAAGCATGTAAGAGAGGGAGAGATTCATTTCTACTCATTTAATTATAGTACCAGGTAAGAACAACCTTTTTATCTACCTTACCTCATCAAGACATCTTTCATACTGTTCTCTCTGATTTTCATTTTCCAGAGCCAGTGCTGAATTCTCTGCCTACAGTAAAACAGAATAAATAAACACATATGTAAATTAATCAAAGGGTATCTCGTACTACATGACAATTCATAAAAATTCTCAGGGCACCTACTTTATGTACTTCTTCAAGATCCAGAATAAAAAGCACCATACAATTTATTTTGCTACAAGTAGGTATTTTGAGTAAAAACAGAAGCAGCATTCATTTATGAGATTATTCACACCATGCATTACAACTTAGAACAATATCAGAGAAGATATTCCAAGTATGTCCATGATCTCATCTTGTCAGGTGCAACAGAGTTGGCAATGAAACATTGTAAAAGACATTGGTATATCTTTTCTTCCTCGCTCTTTTCTGTTCAGAGTGAACTGGCTCTCTGAGAAAGCCACTTAGAAGTAAACAGAGGCAGCAACTATCAAAAGGAAACAAAAGGCAATTTTATGTAAACTTGTAACTGTGGCAGCTCTTTATAAGCCAGGTTTCTGCAGTGGGTAGCTCCAGATGCACTGGTCATACTACAGCCAATTGGTGAATTACACCATTTAACTGAACCACAAAAATATATTAGTCTTCACCTAAAAAACAATTCCTACCATTTCAAGAGTAAGGGAGGTATATTACTACATCTAAATGCAATATTAAAGTCAGAAATTTCTTCTCTCACATATGTCAGTATGATAGTTTCCTGGATAGCAGTGCCTTTCATCTATCTTTAATTTCCATTACACTCATACTTTTGTGAAGTGCAAAATTCAAAATGGCACAATCTGGTATGTAAATTACAGTAAATTAATGTATTTTTCTATATATTAAGACTTGACTTTAAGAATTCTTACTGTATTGAGAAAAAAAACCCTCTAAAGTGAGCTGTATACAGCCATATCAGAGCAAGTTTCAACCAGTCTTCTCTTAAAGACTGAGAAACTAAAACAATATATAAAAATCTATGAGTTAAAACTGGCTCTAGAAACCGTTCTATCTCCCATGCATAACTTCACATCACGTAATCATAACACCAAAATCAATGCATTCACATAATTACAACTATTATACAATTTACATAATTTGCTTCACTTCAATCTTCTGTCAACCTATGAAAGTTAAACAAATGCTGTTTCAAAAGAATTGTGGTTATACAAAAAAAGTCATAAATATAGTTAACATTTGTAATTTTAGAGAAAAAATTAACTTAATGTACAGTATGGAAAGATGCACAGTTCTCTGTTCCTTGTTAAGAAAAGTCAATGATTCAACAAAACGAAAATCCCTAAATCACAGAATCACAGAATGGTTTGGTTGGAAGGGACCTTAAAGACCACCTAGTTCCAACCCCCCTGCCATGGGCAGGGACACCTTCCACCAGACCGGGTTGCTCAAAGCCCCATCCAGCCTGGCCTTGAACACTTCCAGGGATGGGGCATCCACAGCTTCTCTGGGCAACCTGTGCCACTGCCTCACCACCCTCACAGGGAAGAATTTCTTCCTAATATCTGATCTAAACCTTCCCTCTTCCACTTTAAAGCCCTTGCCCCTTGTCCTGTCACTCCATGCCCTTGTCAAAAGTCCCTCCCCAGTTTTCTTTAGGTACTGGAAGGCTGCTACAAGGTCTCCCTGGAGACTTCTCTTCTCCAGGCTGAACAACCCCAACTCTCTCATAAATTGATTCATTAACAACACTTTCAAATTCAGCTAAATCCTAAAAACAAGATTAGGAAGAAAAAGTAAACATACTTAATTATCCAGCATATTGAAACACAGTAAAGAATAAAAGGGTGGTAAGAAACAAGGGCATATAGAGTTTACTTAGATACAAGTCTAAACAACTGTATGGAATCAGTGCTTTATCTTGAGGGTACAATCAAAGCCAACAAAGGTGGTAAAATGCTCTGCATCATAGTCACCTACCAATGGATTCAACATATGGCTATAAAAAGTCTATGGGTGATCCTGCAGAGAGCACTGTGAGACGAGGCAACAATAAACACAGCTGTGGAAGTAAGCAGCAAAGCAGAGGAAGAAGCCGCAAAAGCAAGTGCAGCAGTAAGAAATCAGAAGCTGGAGGGTAAATAGTCTTCCATACTGAAGAGGCTATCATATACAGTTATCAGTTTGCTTTTACAGATACATTCTTGCAGATTGATTGATAAAAATAAAGAGATGATTGCTACATAAAAATGTATTTCTAAGTTAAAGATTCTCAGGTGTTTTCTCTATGAATATCACCCTAAAATGCCACCCAAAATAAATTCTTCTTACTGTTTTGAAGCTATCATTAAAGGATTAGCCTGCACAGCCTTTAACTCACGCATGTGGTTATACCTATGGGTTTAATTTTTTTAATTTTCACTTTCACCAGCATAAAAATATATTGTATGATTTTATCCTAAAATAGTTAGCGCAGACTGCTCCCATACAGAGATGTCTAAAAGAACTACAGTACATAGTGTACTACACAAAATACCCAGAGAGCTCCCCATATTTCTCTTGTTTTTTCTGAATGCTGTAAGGCTGCAAAATGGAAGCGAAGTCTTCTTGGATCTATTAGCTGAATCTCTGATTTCAGTGAGCTATTCCTTTAGATATAAGCTACCAAAATTAGGAAATCTGAACTTGACAACATTATAAATAAATGTTGTATTTCCCCTCTTATCAAGCCACAGTGGAAACATCTGTATAATAAAGCCCTTTTTCACACCACTGGCTTCAAAAGTGCAGTGAAAGGATGTAATGCAGTCAATGTTAGCTTGACTTTTGTGCTTCTTGATTGCTGAGCAAATCATGCCTATTTATTTAGCATTTTTGCAATGAGGACTGGACTAGAAGGGAACACTTGACTGACTTTGCTTAAGATCCTGTGCCAGTTCCCACAACATGGGAAAACCAGTACTTGATACACTAAATCACTCTATATTGCAACTGAATACTTGATAATAATCCTCATTCCCCCAGAAGTATTCATTTGGAAAATTTGTAATCGCACTTGTGGTCTCAGAACCCTGCCTCCTAATCCAAACGTTCATTTATTTAACAGAAACCACTGTGTTTTGATGTTATTGTAAGTCTGCTCAATTTTAGCTCAGAGGGATCTGACTACCTCCAGTATTGCATATTCCAGGCATCTTTTGCCAGTTAAGCAAAGTAGGTCTCCTTGGAGGAAACCACTATTACATTTTATTTTCATTTTTATTTTCACGCCATACTCACACTAGGCTAAGCCACAATAAGAAGCCCACACTTCCCACAGCTTGAAAGCCATTGTGCACTTGCAGGGACCCAGAGGCAGTGGCAGAGAAGTACTGACCCCTAATGCAGTCACTTCCCCCATACATAACCGAGCAGGGGACTACGCAGGAAAAAAACTAGCTTACTGAGAACAGTACTCTTAGATATCAACTGATTTCTATAGTGATGTCTAGTTTTAGGGATAGCTGTCCTCTAGGAATTTATGTATATTTTATGTTAGGTATATAAATAAACCATCTCTGTCCCCAGCCTCACTAACACTAAAAGTGATGCAGCCCAGCAAACTGCTGCAGACAAGCGACATTCACCTGTCACCAGCGTCTACAAGCAAGCACGACTTTCTTTGGTGGTGGTCAACTCTGAAAGTACAGTATCATTCAGTCAGCCAAAAGTAACTGTGGCCTAATTTACCATTCAATGAAACATTACGTGTTGCTTATGGATCATTATAGATTGAAGGATCCTACAATGTCAAAACAGAGGTACTTCCTAGTTCCCATTTGGAAGAAAGTATTTTACCCAAGAGCCTCTCCAAACATTGGAAAATTTAAAGATTTCCATCATGAATTGGATAATGCTAAACAGCTTTCATCTGCCTAAATGAGAGATAGCTTTGTTCTGAACTGTGAAACTGAGTTTATGGAAAATCAATTTGAAAGTGAAAACTTCAGACTACTTTGTATAAAACAGAGGTTGCCTTGTATTTATACCATTGCTAAGATACAGTCACTACGAGAGACTTTGTCAACTCTGATTTTAATCCCTTTCTCAGGATGGAAAACGTAGCCCTAGTAACGATGAAAATTATCTCTAGGTCAGCTAAGAGCTTTCTCTCTCCTTCAGAGATGTTGAAGAACTCTCTGTATTTTCTCCTGCAGGGCAGCTGTTTGCTCGGTTTCATTCAAGGCTAGTAACAGACAGGCTACACGTCTGATGCACTGAGGTCCAGTCCTGCTCCAGCTGAAGTCAGTAACAATCTGCCATTTGTTACCCCAGAACGTAAGGGCAAGTCAGGTGCAACAAAATAAATTCTATTTGTTTCACAATATACCATGTTTCCTTAAAATTTCTTTGGTGCAAGAGGAAGTTCCTCGGTTCACAATGATTTGTTGTTCATTATGCTATAGAAGAAACAAGGAGACAGATGCAGTCTTAGCCTTTTTCACATTTCTATAAATGTGTTACATACTGGATCAGTAAAGGCAGGCCAATTAATTACAATTCTTAAAGAAATTTTTAAGTGGTCACAATAATTAACTTTAGTATACCCTTAACACCAAAAATCAGGAAGCATCCATTCAGGCAGTACAACCACCTAAACTTTAAATTCTTGTGAAAATGCATCTTCACCTAAAGTCTAAAATATGTCCTTAATGTGGTCATATTTACTTTTTTGGTAATGAACAATGAAACACACTACAGCTCTTTTTGTTATAGGAAAAAAACAAATACAAGCCCCCCCACCCCCACCCCATGCCCCAAAACAGAGGGAAATGTAGTCTCCCAAAAAGTATTCATTATCAGTAGGCTCTGAGCCAAAAACTGCTCTGCTCCTTTCCAGCTCACAGTCTTTTCCTGGGTTTACATGGTTAAAGCACAAGATCTCCCCGCAGTCTCATTGTGCCTGAGACTTTTTTGGGGTTCAGTCCTCACCTAGAGTCATAGATCATGGCACCTTTCAGCTGAACTTGCTGTAGGTGAACTTGCTTTGGCAGGGAGGTTGGACTAGATGATCTCCAAAAGTCCCTTCCAACCTCAACCATTCTGTGATTTTGTGAGTAACAGCACCAGACTACAAATAGTTAAAATAAATATACAGTTAATAAATATATTCTTACATTGATACAGACATGTAGGATGATTTCTTCATTCTCTCCTCTTCCTTTTTAACAATTTTAGAGAGGATTATTACAACAGGTTAAGGATTGCCTACTAACTATACTTTGTTCAGCATTTACCTGTGTTTGGTAGAAGTGGCAGACACATTCTTACGTCTGCGAATATCATGAGACATCCATGGCTACTCCAGATTTGCCTCTCTAAGTGGCACTTGAGAGGACAACCTTCACTTAACATCCTGCAAAAGCCATTTCTGTGCGCTTCTCAAAAGAGCCAACTGAAGTGCTTAAATCATGTTTGAAAATAAGATTTGGATTTAAGTCCCTAAAGTGTTTTTCAAAAAGTTTAAACTTCACCTTTCTGTGCCCTGATTTTTTAAGTCAAGAGAACAGGAACAACAACATTTTGTTATCTAGCTAGCCTGTTCCAACAATTTATGAATTAGGACATATTCGGTGCACTGGGGTCTTTAAGTGAAGAATTATTTCATGTACCTATTAGGAAGCCTTCAACACACAATCCTCTACACTTTTATAACCACAATGAAATGAATTAAACCAGTGAATTTTCTACTAGAAGGCATGTATAAAAGAGAAGCACATACAAGCCAGTTTTCCTTACTCAACCGTTGTAGAGTTCAGACAAAATAAAAGGATGGGAGAAGGAAGAGAGAAGAAAATGGAAAGTAGTAGGTATTTTGCACTAAGGGAAAAGGCGATCATAGAATCATAGAATGGTTTGGATTGGAAGGGACCTTTAAAAATCATCTAGTCCACCTCCCTGCCATGGGCAGGAGATGAAGGTCTAAAGGTTGTACGTCAAGTTAGCAGCTCAACGTGCTTTGCAGGTATCATCAATAAAGGTCAAGGGGAACAAAGTTATGACAGTGAACTTTAAAATCCCTGACAGAATGCAACAACGCCGGTTACCACATGCACTTCTTTGTTATTCATACTAAACCATTTGTCCATTTATAGAAAGCTTTATTGATTTACACAGACACTCATTTGTCATGCCCTGTGTAGTGTATTAATAGCTGTCCAAGCACTTCAAATGTGCCCAGAAATTTTTTTTCCTGCTTTCAGTCTGTGATTTTGTATATTTTTGTGGTCACAGCTTCACACAGAGCACATGAGAGGTCGAAACCTAGGTCAAAGTCTGTTGCTAGTAAAGTAAGAACTAATGTTATTGCAATCTTTCCTTAGGTCCTTAATGCATTTTTTTGGTAAGCTGCTGTTCTAGGAAGAGTTTACCACTTGAATCATCTCCGTATCTTTGGTCACAGTAAACTCTTTGTAGATGTTACACAGGAAATTTCTCCTTTGAAAGACTAACTCAACAAATTGTCAGAGAAAAGTTTAACGGCACAGTTATGCTGGTTAGAAATATTGAAAACTACATTTGTGTTTTTAAATCAACATAATTATAGCAACAAAAGCCTTAATTTAATTCTAGCGCTATAAAAGCTTTTCCACTGGTCGCTTTCCAGTGCCTTTTGTAGACAGCTCTTTGCTAAGAGTAAAATGGGAACTGCACCTCACAACCTGTCTGTCAACATTTGGATGTTTCCACCTTCTGCTTTATGCTTTCCACAACAGAGCAACACTGGAGCAACCATGGAGCATCTCCCTGCTTAACTGCAGCCCCTGTGCTACAGCTCTGCTCCCTGGCTCCCTGGCCCCTGGGCAGTAACTGGGACTGGAGAATGCCAGCTACTGATGAAATAAGCAGTGAATTTAGCGGACTAGTACTTAACAAAATATTACTGTATGCTTTTTCAAATATCCTAGTCTTAACTATTTCTTCCAGCTCATGGAGATAGGTGAAAAAAAAACAAAAAGGACAAATTAGTGATAGGACAACAGCCAGGCTTCTCACCCTTGCTTCAAAACACATGGGCCCTTGGCCTTCTCAGTTGCATCATTTTCTGATTTTTTTTTAGCATGATAAAATCGCCTATTCTCTTTAATCACACTTAAAACATTTGATACATTTTATCTGAAATACTCAGCTACCGTTCAATTCACGTTCAGGTAAAAATGGCATGAAAGCAACACATATGTGATATTAAATAAGAAAACATGGAAACATACATGTGTTAATTATAATTCTGTCTATAAAAAGGCTACATTAAACCTTACTGGGCAGTACTGGTAGGGATCATTCTTGCAATTCAAAATTTTTTACATTCTTTACTGACACAAAAACATAGTGACATTAGAACAAGCCACCAACAGATCTCAAAAGCAGTCTATCTCACAGGCCATGCTATGCTGTAGCTGTGCTACCAATAAAAGGGGTTTGTAGCCTCACAGAGAGCAGTTTAACCTCCTTCTTCTAATGTATCCTAGAAATCAGAAGATATTTATTCAAAACCAGAAAGCTAACCACTTCAGATTACACAAAAACTTGGGTTTAAATGTTTCTAACAAAAAGCAGCCCAAGGTCTGTGCAGCTCCATATGATATTTTACCAATTATTCATGAACTGATTCATGTATTTAAACATAAATTTACACTGGAAATGATGTAACAGCTTAAAAAACTGTACGGATTTCATGTTGCCAGAGATCAAAACCAGAACTTGCTCGTTTATCTGCAGATCTATGGCAGATTGCGGGGAGAGATTCCCACCCAGGGTCCCGTACAGGGCTCATAATCACAGAGCTCTTTTCCTGTCTGTCGAGTGTTTCCCAGCTCCCAGGAGAAGAAACAACGGGTATGCGATCTAAATGATGAAGCCTCCTTTTTGAATGAAGGGGATAACTAGAATTTAATCCTTCAAATCTGCTTATATTGCATAAATATATGAACTGCAGGAGTTGAATCAAAAAAAAACAAAAAGAAATTAGATTCATACATGACTGATGAGACTGTCTCCTAAAAATGACTAAAAGTAAACTTCATATTCCTGGGAATTCCTCTGTGAAATACCTTTACTTTTTTAAAAAAAATTATTTTTCAGAAGTTGGAGCTGGAAATTTTAACTGGTACAAGAATGGCGATATTTATCCTTTTTATTTTTGATAACTCTAAAGTAGTAAAGAAGTAAAGTAAAGAGCCTTTAAAACCTTCAATATTTTCCCTCTGACACAACAGAAATGTCTAGAGTTGACATTTTAAATAGAAGGTTAGGAATAGATCTAGCAAAACAGACTCCATTATAAGCCCAAGCTTAGCTTATCTTCCAGCAAATAAATATCTAGGCTACTAGTAGATATATCAATAATAGCTTTGTATGTTTACCCATTTGCAAATTGTAGAAAACAGCAAATTCTACCATTATTTACAGACAATATAATAGACTTAAAATATATCTACAGGTAAAGCACTGTCAATACAGGCCTTTAAACAAACAGGTTAAAATTATGAAGGATGCCTTTTTTTTCCCCAAAAATTCTTCCAAATGATCACATAAAAAACATTTTTTGATGATGAGAAGTAAAAGAGAGCTAAATAAGCAGAGACAGGCAGCATAAAGCTGTATTTCCTGAAGTTAAAAGACATACATACTACACATTATGGTCTATAAAATGCATATACACTTGATAAAACATAGAAGTACAAATATGGAAAACCAGAAGTCCGAGCAAGACTCCTATTTTTTATCACTCATCCTCTGAATAAAGTGCTGAGCTGTGTGCCTCAGTGCAACGCACCGCCCTGCACAGAGACCAAGGCACTCACCTTCCATAACCAATATCCCGAGGCTGCCCAAACAGAAGCAGCTGCTATTAATGAGGGGTAAAATGACAGATGAGAAAGCCCTCTCACTCACGGTCAGATAGACCCATGAAGCTACGTGATGCCAATCCTGTCATACAGCAACACTGGGCAGTCAGGAAGGAGGAATGCTGAAACTCATTGACCCTTCCCCAAATGGCCATCGTTCTAACAGCACAGGGCGCCTCCCTAGAAGCGTCCACCCGGGCACAACGCTACAGGCCACGACGCCGTCACACAAACCTAAGACATAAGACTGAATTTTTATGTAAGGAACAGCGTGTGCGTGTTGTGAAATTTGTTTATTTTCTGATTTTCTAATATTTACACCCAGTGATCCTTTCCCTTGCAAACTATGCACTAGAGGCAGCTGTTCCATCTCGTCCTCTTTTTTTCTCTTGTTTTAAGTGATTTATTCCCTTATGGAACTGTTCTCCCTGAAGAACTGAGAGCATGTCACTCTGACAGACTTACTGTGCTTCCCCATGTAATATTAACAGGCAGTTATTTCCTCTATCAAAGAACTAAAAATAAAATCCTTGGTCCATGAAAAAAGTATGAGATACTGAAATTGTAAGCGAAACTAAGGTTCTTACAATTAACACAGGCAGATAAAGGCAAGCGGTGTGGACCTGATTAATCTTAAAGGGCATTTTGTGTTTAATATCAACTTGTATTTAACACATACATAAATATCTTTGCATTGAAAATATGAATTAATCATATCACATTTCGTCAATTGCATTTGTTTCAATTTTTCTTGCAAAAAGACCAAACTCTGCAGGGAAAATTCAAATTCTCTGAAATTAGTAAAGACAGTTGAAAAACACTGACTATCTATAAATCCAACGCTGAAGCTCAATAAAAAACTTCCAGTACAGTCATTTTCAAAGAAAATATTTGCTTTGATTTAAAAGGAAACATTTGCTGAAGATTTTGATCAAATTTAGAGTGACATTGAAACCAGTACAAATATTTCCAGGGCTTTGGATCCTTCTGAATGATACATATGGCAACTACTTTTAAAAAAATTCACTTGCCTAATCACAAACCAGAAGGTTTGTTTTTGTTGCTTTTTTTTTTTTTAAATTCAGGTCTGGAAGAAAACATATACTTTCAGGACAGTTTTTCAAGCAGTGAGAAAGTCAACTTTAGAATTTAGTTATCCTTCAAACCTCTGCAATTTTGACCATGAGGTTAATGACACAGTGACAGTTTTCTGCTTTCTGTGATTCCATTATCCACACCTCCCTGAGTAGCATACTCAACTTCAAGGTCATTCTAATGTTTGAAGAGAACAGGGCATTTCAGATCCAGATATGAAAATTAATCTTTGGGCAACTTTATTCCAACAGAATCCGCTTCTTATTTTTCCCCACTTGACTAGCTGAGATGTTCATAGTAATTAAAGCCAATACTACTACCGATTCATAGCGCTGGGAAGTGGGTATGGAAAAAGAAGCCCAAGAGACAAACGGTTTGTCTTTACAGGACACACCTCAATATCTAAGCATAAGAATAAGCCACAAAGGTCTTAAGCTCATTTTATTTAAAAGTTGAAATTCAATAATTTAACTCTTCCTTTAGCAAATTTAATTCACCTTTTAAAATTTTGGCAGGTCATGCTAAAATATTCAGTTCAGGAATAGAATGTAATTTTAGAAACTAATTAATTAAAAAATGTGACTTATTTTTCTTTAAAAATGAAGATAAATTAAAAATGCTAGTCGATGGAATTAAGTAGAAAGTCTTGAAATTAAGTACCAGGAAGCCAAGGATTACACATACGTATATACAGGAAATTTTTTTTGAATTTCTAGAAATTCTATCTATCAAGAGCAGTGCTTCTCTTTTGAAGAGGATTTTATATATTTTTTCTAATATCACTGGAATGAACATGAAATATAATTTCATAGGTCAATGCAAAGAATGGCCCTAACACCATAATTGGTACTTCTAGGCTGCTTCATGCACCTGAACTGAAGGGCTGTTATTAAATGATAGTAAAAAGTTCAAATTTGGAGCTAAATTTGGCACTACCTTCAAGGAACTCCAACACCAACCTCCTTCCCACTCATCCACTCCGCTCCCCTGGGAAATTAAGCAATTGAGTGTGCATGGGGTTGATGACAGAAAGAGAAGACTGAAAACTTTAATGAATTCCTGCTTTTTTCCCCTGTCTGTCTTTTAATGTATAATTAACACCACCATTAATTGTCTCCCATAACCAGTGATTTTGGCTCTCACTGGAAGGTGAAACAACAGATGTTTTGCTCTGTCTTCAGAGAAAGCAAATGCTGAATTTTTATCAAGAAATATTTTTTTCCCAATTATTTATCCTAAGTTTCTTCTTTTAGTTCAAAGAAAAATAATTATGAAATAAAGTGATTTAAACTGACAGCCTGGAAAACACTGATCCCATACGCTTAAATGTCACATTCACTGGATGTGTGATGGGAAACTCCTATCAGATCCCTGTTATCCAATGATTCTTTAAGTCAGAAAAATCTCTTTTTTTCTTCTCCAAAGAAACATGTATGACTTCTTATTAAATGGAAAAAATATACAACTGGTTTTGCTTTTTAAAAATATCCCTTGAGCTTATTTTTATCTGAATTCTGTGAAAGAGAATGACTTTTCTTTGCTATACTATGCAATAGATTTAAAGTATCACATGATGTTATAATTGATATTGTCACAAAATATTTTTAAACATAATAAAATATAAAATACATTATTTTCGTTCTCCTGTGATGAATCACTTTAAATTCCTTTAAAGACTTGGAGTTAAAAGGTTTCCACCACAATAAGCTATTGATGTCAACTGTTTCACAATTCATAACATAAATTTATAACAAGTTTCTCTGTTTTTAACTACATGGGAGCATTGAGTTATTTCTGAAGGCAATGTTTCCTGCAATTTCACTTTCTTCATCAGAAGTCACCCATAAGTCAACTGCCCCAGGTATTTCAAAATGAACTTCTTTGATGGCTTCAGTTATTTCTCTCCCTTCCAGCTACGGAGTTGTGAAGCAAAGCGAAGCAGAACAGGTATTGGTGCACTGTATTATGAGTAGGATCAAATGCCATATAACGTGCAGCAATTGTTTTGTAGCCAATAGCTAACTTCTAATAACTGAATCACAAAATTACTGTTCATTTCTTGCTAACTGAAATAAAACTATATTTGCAAACATCACCTTGCTTCCTCTGAAAGCTTTGAACATTTTTCTCTTGTTTTTATAGGCACAGTCAGCAAACAATGCCCCTCACCCCACACAGCAATATGCGGTAGGTTGATTTCTGCAGTGACATTTGTTGAATTAAAAGTTCTGATTCATTTAATTTTTAATCTTTTAGAGCGGAATAGTGAATTTGCAGAGTAATTGTATTTTGCTCAAAAGAACAACAACCCAGACCCCAAATTCTGTCTCTTCTAAAAAGCTTCAACAGTTTGGAGTTGTGTCTGATTTTTCTGCCCTGCAGACTGTGCTCACTTCAGAAAAGACAGATGTAGAGGGATAAGGATCCCTTAAAAACTAACTGATGTGGCAGGACCTGAATGTTATCCTAACTGGTCTATGAAATTTCTCCTATTGTGCTGGCTGACATTAGGTGCAGCTACATCAGCTTTTTGGCTTGGATGAGCAGTGAGTGTCTTTCTCAAGTGATTTTTCTGATCATCGCTCTGTCCAGGCTACAATTCATACCGCAGTGTGGCCTTGGAGTGAACGGACTGGGTTTCTTTTACATGAAATTGGAAGAGGAACTCCAGCCACTGCTGGGATTAACCAGAGCTCAGCCAAAGTAAACTCCCCAAAATGTATACAATGTGGGTGTCAGGTCCTTAGCACAAACAACGTGGCTCCGAGGATCTGCTCCTGTTACGCTGCACTGTTTGTTAAGGTAGACATATAACAGGCTATCTTCAGATCCTAAATTAATAGTGATAGGCCTAAGGAAGTCAATTGCCAGGACAAGAATGTAACCCATAACACCAAAGTAAAAGATAGGCCTGTTTGGAAGGCTTTTTCCTACATACAACAGAGATATGCCAGAGGCATTTTTTTACTCGGATAATTTTACAGCTTTGTACTTTATGAAAATCAAAAATATGAAACTGTACAGAAATATACATTAAAGCCAGCTACATGGAAAGTGAATTCTATTTTAATTATATATTGTTAAGTGTTACTGTGCAATGCCAAATACTTTCCAATTATTTACTTAACCTTGCTCTTCAGCATGTAATATTTATTTCAGATTTTGTTCTTTGTACTTATATATGTTGGTAAACTACATCCCTAGGAGCTCCAAGAAAAGCCTTAGACTACACACTTTGGGAGAATGTAGCGAACTGTGGAAGTTCTTAAAAAAACAAGCTTTGGATAACAATAACTGTCTCATATGGAACATACACTAAGTCAAAGTTGATGGGACTCAGTGGTGCCTCAGTAAGAAGCTCAGGCATGAAAAACACAGTGGCAGTAGCCCAACAACCCAGCTCTGCTCTACACAACCAGCCAAATCTGCAGCATATGTAAGTAAGCACAACTCAAGTGCAGCCACTGGAACTGCACCCACCTTCACATGTCCACATTTCACAGTCAAATACACTAACACTAGTATCAAACACAAAGAAATGTTACTGTTATCTTATTCCAAGCTGCTATTCAAGAGCAGCATCAGTGATTAATCGATTCGCCTAAAGGGAAAATGCAGAGAAAAGAACAAAAATAAATCAATGTATGAAATACTATGCAATGTAATACGTACCTAGTATCGATCACATTACTGCTCTGTCAGATTGGCCTGCAATTGGGAAATATTCCTGCCTGGCAGAGGTCACTAGCAGGGCAAATCAGTTGCTTGAAAACATGAGAAGTTCCCATCTCTTATTTCTATTCAATTACTCTGTGAAAAATACAGTTGTTGACTAATACTAGCAAGTTCATTTTTACAATGAACTAAGCATACCTGGTTTTACCCATCTAATTGGGTAAAATTTTGAATAGTTACCCTGGGGTCACTGTGAAGGAGAAAATATTTGACAGAAAGAGTACAAAGAAGATCACCACTGGAATGATGGAATGGAAAAAAAATATATTCTGCCACACCAAGAGGAGCCAAGAGGAAGACACAACTCGTTTCCTTAGCAGTGAAGTTATGTGAACACTACACCAAGCAGCTCTGCAAAGATCTGCTAAAGCTGGCTCACGGTGCTAATGCATTGTTCTACCAGGGCTAATACCCTGGTTTTCAAGAAGAGTTAATTAGATCAAATGAAAACTATGCCATGCAGCTACACTGCTTCTGCTACATGAACTATCTTGCATGGCAGGGCACTATTATTTATAAAGCTTGTAATATGGCCTCTTCCTCTGTTTCACTCATCCTACCTTAACTTAATCAAATTAATGTACATATGTATGGAACAGCTCTCTCTGCACGGCACTGGGGAGACACTATAATGTCTAACAAAATTGTTTTTATGATGATACAGATCAGATTTAAGGTTACAGAAAGAACATTCATTGCTTATTTAAGAAAAAGAATATTACAACTGTCATTATTGGTAATAGCAGTTAAAGTATAATGACATCAAATGCAATACAGGACTGAAGGAAATTACCAAGAAGGAGGCAACAGACTTTTCCCTGGCACATGCCTAAGGTCTAAAGAAGCAAACTCCATAAGGTTCAAAAGAAGAAAAAGGAGGAGCTATTGGGAGGCAAGTAAGGAGAAACTTCAGCTGTCAGCTGTTTCAGCCATATGACCTCTTCACTGAAAAGTCTGTCTCTGCTCATTTCCAGCTTACCATAAACTGTTAAGAGAAATGCTAACCAAGTATTTCAGCGGAAGAAAAGAAGATTTTAGCTTCTTCTGTCTAAATGCACAACAGTCTCACATAATGTGCAACCCTCAGACACATTTCTTCAGCTGACCTGAAACTGCCACCACAATAACTTTACAGAGGGCTTTGTCTAGCAAAGTAATCAATTTGTAAGTACTCTTTTTCTTACAATTCACCCAAAAGCTGAATGAAAATCTAGGTCTTACTTTCTTCCTGTTTTTAAAAGAACTTTTTCCTCAAGAACTTAAACATTAAGACCCATTTAAAATCAGAAGATTATTCTAGAGGAACAGACTATTTGACTGACTGAAGACAACAAGGAAACCTGCAGGCTTATTAAAGGGAAACAGCTGTAATTAGTAATTGAGCATTTCCCTTCTCCCACATAATTTCCAAGTCTTGGCCTTGTATGAGTATATACTAGCCAGAAGAGGAATAGGAAAATGCATGAATTACAAAGATGGATGAGTGCTGTGACCACATGTGATGGAAGGCCAGCAGTTATGCCAGGTATTCCTGTGGGAAGGGAAGAACCTCTGCCCTCTAGATGGCATTATGCACCTCTATATCCCAGATGCAACTGGAGAGCCCTGCCAGGCAATCTAGTTTCGCCACCTGCACAGGAAAACATCGGCACATACATCAAAAATCTCAGATGGCAGTTCTTGCTCTCAATGGGAAGGTGAGAGCTGCACAGAGGCAGAACAGAGGCTACCCTGGGGCAGAGACCCTGTTTGAGCTGTTTGATGTGGGAAGCAGAGGAAAGGTGCTTAGCCTGAGATGAAACAGAATGGAGGAGCTCCCTGACTCCATATGGGAAAGGCAACTTACAACTGGCAGGGATATGGGCAATACATGAAAACATATAATAAAAAAAAAGGTGGGGGGGGGGGAAACCAGATCGTCCTTGTGAAAAAACAAACCTCTCCTTCTACTTGGCATTTAATAGTGCTGCAGATCTTAACCAGACAAATGTACATCAAAAAATGTATGTATGCATGTAGCTATACATGTCCACGCATATAAGGTTACATTGTACCCATCTATAGCTGTTTTGATGATACAATGAAATTAATTAGTCAGTGAGTAATCAAGTATCTACAGAACCATCAGCGAAAGTCAGTCACACATAACGGACCAAAGTCAGACTATTCCACACTTGATTTATCTATTCTCTTTATATATTTATAACTAATCTTAAAATCTGTGCTTGTCACCATGACAGATTAAGCAGACTTAAAAATAATCGTTTGAGTATTTTCTGCTGTGGACCATTAAAGTGGCTGCATAATAAAGCCAGTGAATATTGAATTTCATGAGTACGTTAATCATGTAGATTTCAAATGTGTAGTTAAACATATGGCCAACACAGGAGCCAAGACCCTTATATGCTAGAAGTCAGTACAGCTCCAGTAATTCTAGTAATATGAGTGTAACTATACTTGTCTCGAATCCCAGCGATAATCTCCAATTCTGTATTTCTAGAAGACAAACAAAAAGGAAACCACTATCAAATTAAGAAAAAGTGCACCACCATGCAGACCTCATTACTGTTTCATCATTTTCCAAGGCCAGTAAAGAGAAACGAAAAGAGAGAAATTATTTTGTTCTCTAAGAGTTGTAAGGGATTCAGCTCTAACAGCTGAGGTAAATTAACTGGGATTTCCTACGCAGCCAGTGGAGAATGTCCACAGAATACTGGGATTTTCTTAATAATGTTAGTTTGACACGAACTGCAGCTATTTATTTAATTTATGAACCATACAACTGTCATTACTGTCAGCCGAATTACACGCATTAGTATGTAAATTAAAAATATAAGGCATGATTCTAAAATCTGTGTCACAGAGAATCTTTCCTCTGAAATAAGCGCCACTGGGAGCAATGAGAAGGCTCACAGAAAGTGCTTGTGTAGAACCAGGCCTGGAGTGCACACCTGAGAGAAACTATTTAAAAAAACTACTGAGCCTCACTCTCTGAAATGATAGATATGTTGGGATAAACACAGTCACCTAGATCTATGACATAGTGTTGGAAAATCTCATTTCATTCAGTGCGGAGAGTGAATTTTCAATTGTACCACATACCTGATTGCTAAAAAAGGTAAGTTACATTATCTACTGATTACGTGCAAAAAGGCACTATACGTGGAGAGAAGGGCACTGAAAAACTATCATTATTTAAATTACAAAAGTCAGACTGAAATATCAGATTCCTTCACTGCAACCTAGCAAGGACTCTTTGCAGAACACAGTTAACATTTATTTCAATCGAGAAAATCTGACAGGTTTAATAAAAGCAAGACGATTTTCCTTGACTTCTCTGACTTACCTTTTCTTCACTGACTACACCTATTTCTCAGACCTTCTGGCACCAAATCATTATTCTTGTAGCCATATTCAATACGTTGAACTATTTAAAGAGTGTTTGCTATGTCAGTCAAGTAAGTACCACAGGGCTTTCTCTATGGTACATAACTGTAAGAAAAGAGCCGTAGTATTGGAATCTGGAATACCATAGAAAAAAAATGAATTTATAATCTGCTTTTACAATAAATATATGTAATTACATTTGGTTGTGCTAAAATGAACATTAAATGCTTACCTATGTTCTCCTAATTTTTTTGTAAAAATTTCAGAGCTCAATATACTATCTTGAGGATCCTACAGTTTACCTACAGTTTTCCCAACTGCATGGACCATAATTTAGGCAAAAAATCAACACTACAGGTAAACTAAACGATCTGCTAAACAGTATCCTGATTAAAATATAAACGTGAATTAAAAACTGCATATAAGATATGTTTCTTCCTGGAAGATGTTAGATTCACTGCCTTGGAAAAGGATATTTTATGTTTATTTTATTTTATCTACCTTGAGAAGGTACAAATCAGGAACAGCATAAGTTACTCACTCTGCCTTTCCCACATGCCTTGTACTTCACTTGGATAGACTGATGTGTGTGATAACAGCACTGAAATATCTGATGCTAGAAAGCTAGTAACTTTTATCAAAACCTAAATTGACTGCATAAGCAGGCTAAAGGAGAAAAATTCTGATATGTAGCAAAATTCCCTTCATACAAGTAGTTGATGGGGTATGACATGATGTCACACTTAAACCAATTACACACAGTTTTTAAACTTAACAGAATAGGAACACTAGTCGGAACATATTCTTTTGAGCACTTTGCTGAATTAGCAAGTTTTGACTGCTTCATGGGTATCTCATAGTAGAAAGTAGACAGTCGATCTGAAAGTTTTCACCTTTTCAGTATGTGCCAAAACCTCAGAAGCTCTGCGTGTTGTGACCCAAAACATTTAACTTTTGAATCACTGCTGTGGTGCTTCATAGGAGATGCAATTCAATATTCATTTTTTCCCCTAGATTTAGTTAGAAAGGAAAACAATACCATCTGTTACTCAGACTAAAATTCCCAGGAGGCACCACGGTTGGTTTCAGAAACTAAGTATTTCAAGCTTTCATTCAACTGAATAGTCAGAAAAATGCAGACATGCATGGCCTCCTCCATGCCTCTTCCCACCAGTCATGGAGGCAATGACTTAATGTACAGACTTAATTATATTAAGGTACTCTCCCATTGCAGGAGATGAAACTGTTTGGTGGAAGAGTGGATCGGCAGTCTCCCTCTAATGATAGGAGCAAATTGTTGCAACAATAAAAAACAGAGCAAACCTGAACAGCTCTTCCTACATCCAGTGGGCAGAGCTATTTTCAACATGCCTGTGTAAATTCATATCCCTTACTAGATCATCTTGATTTTTGCATGCTAAAAAAGAAATTGCCATGAATTTCAACTGGTTTAGGGAAAAAAGCGTAAAAGGAGAGAGAAAAAAACAAAGTCCTTTTAGATCCTCAATATTTTACATGTCTAGAAGAAGTACATTCTCTTCTCTTAAATACTCATCACATACTAACCGAATTTAACTCTTTGCCCAGAAGAGGTTTCTATTAGTCTTCATCTTCTATATGAAGATATTATTTCTATTAACATCCCAACTGATAAGGTGCACCGACCACTGAAAGCCATTCAGTCTCTGTGCCAACTAAGGATAATGCAGCTTCATGCACTCATGGGCAGCACGTAGGACGGATGGAAAAGCCAGAGGGGAAGACCTGAACAGCAGGAGAGCATGAGCTGGCAGGAGGGAGGGTACAAACATCTGGGAAGGAGGTACATTTAAAGACTGCAGCAGGATTGGGTGAGGATAGGTGGCAAAGAAGAAAGCACCCCAGAGCACAAAGGCAAGGAGAAACAGGCAGCAGCCATAAGATTTCCTTCTCAAAGACTAGGAACAACTGAGCCACTGAAGACCTACAGCAGAAGAGTTCAGGCATTTACAGATTTTAGAGTACATTCAGCTTGATAGTACTTGTTTGGTTTTAATTTAAAATTTACTCAGTTCTTAGGAAGCTAAAACAGTTTGTCGATACTATTACCAGCAAAGAGCTGGAATAAACTGGGCTGTTTTTGAAACCAGTGATGCAAGTCAATGCTGATTCTTTATCAGCTACTGGATAAGTTTGGAAATAAGACTTTCCCTGCCTCATCATCTGATCCCTGACTATAAAAAAAAAAAAAAAAAAAAGACTTCTTAGGCATAGTTCAGTTCAGAAAACTAATTATAGAAGTCTCCTACTGAAAAGATTTAAAAGTAAAATAATCCAATAATTAGGATTAAGTAGGTTGGCCTTTGGTGGCTGATCAGCATAATGAATCTAGTTATGTGGATGGCCAAGGCATTGGGCTAAGAAGAGGCTTCTGGCTGAAGCAGATTAAATGTATTGGCTGGAACAAGACTGGTTGCTACAAAATATTTAGAACATTGCTACGAAATAAGTTTCATGATTTTTCTATGCATCTAAGTAAAGTGTTTCAAATTTCCTGTAAACCAAAGTGAAGCAGCCGACTTTCAACAAATAAGAAGTTCTTCCTCACAGTTATTTTCAGAAACTCAGGGTAGTTGTCCCTGCATACGGCATGTTTTTTTTTCCATGGAAAACAATATAATTATTCATTTTCTTACCATTTTACATTGTAGTACATGGAAAATGAACAACATAAAAGAGAATGGAAAATAATGTAAGAGCAAAATAAAAACCACAAGCACCCCACTCAAAATAAAGTTATCTTCCCAATCCACTCAAAAGAAATATGTACCCTTCTCATATTTCTTTTTTATCTTTTTTATAGTTCATTGATATCATGTCTTTCTTCCTCTGCAGGGCAGTAAAAACATAATACTGAAATACTTGACACACTTCCTCATTTGTTTAATGGTGATGATACAAGGGAAATTACCCCTTTAATATATTTGAACATTTAGCTTATTATCCTGAGTAAGTTTTGTCCCAAAGCTCAATTTATTAAAACAAAACACATCTTTCTATGATGAACTGCAAAGGGCAAGAGGGCAAAATTCTATAATTAAAATTCGAGTGGTTTCGTGACTCTTCCCTAGCAGATACTGCTTCTACTGCAGCTTAGTTTACTGAAACTTTCATTGAGTCTCACTCACCCGCAAGCAATGAGATTTTCACACATGAATGAGGCTTTTCATTTGATAACTTCAAGGTTACAATTTAATGCTACCCCAGTGGCTTGCTATTTGGTGAAAAATGCAAGGTTGTGAGCAGCCTTCAATCATTATTTTTTGAGGCCAATGGAACTTCTGGGAGGGAAGGGGGACACTCAGCAACCCAGGGTAAACACTTCCTTGTCGACAGCGTTTATTTTAATTTGACTGTAAATACTGCGTTTTTTACAAGGCGTTAGTTGTGCTCCAGCATAGGCTAAGGTGGGTAAATCATCTCCTCTGAAGAGTGGACAGTGCCCCCACATAAGCGAAACTCATGAATTCCCCACAACAAGGTGATGGTACCCTGCTCATCTAACAGAGGGGAGTGGAATGGGACCATGTGTGGCCAAATGAGGCATGCTCCTACAGCCATGAAACACAATAGGTGCTAGCAAAAATATGATGTTGCATCCTAAATGCAGGCACTACTCATTCCATAACAGATGGACATCTTGTCACAAGACAAGCATGGTGCACCATCTGATGCCACGTACATGCTGATTCTTGCCATACAGATCAACTTAGAAGCCTCACAGGAGGCAGCACACCTGTGCTCTGCTTATGTGAAAGAACTGTGGTGATTTCTGGGAGGAAGGGCTGTGGGCTCTTCGGAAATGCACATAAGAAGTCAATTCTGTGCCTGCCTTCATAGGGGAATCGGCACAGAGAGAGGGTTGGAGTGAGCAGAGGCAATTAATATTCTTTTTTCCTGCAGAGTGGATCTAGGATCTATAGTTTAGATGTTCCTTACATGTGGTAACTCACCATCTAAGAGCTGGATAGACACATCTAGACTCAAAGTCTTAATTCCACCTCTTCTGTAATCTGTTTTCCTCTTTGTTTCCTGGGTAAAACATGTTACTCTACCAGACTAAACCAGAGCATTACAGTCCTCTCATCTGACTTGTTTCCAGTTCCACGTCTTTGAGTCAAAGTGTAAGAATACATTCAGATGGAAGAAGCCAGAGAAAATCAGTTTCCCAAGGCATTTGACTGCGTGCCACATTCCAGCTCTTTACCTGTCCACAGACGTGGTACCAAGGCACAAATAGTTGAAACAGACTGTACAGGATGCAGGAAATTTGCAGCTGAGATGGGAACAGAATCCAGTCTTCTTGAGTCTTCATCCAGTATCTGCTCACACTCTCCTTTCTTTTTGAGGAATTGAGAGGAGATGCAGCGTGTGAAAGGACATAACACCACCAACAGAACTTGTGTATCTTACAGAATCCCTTTTTTACTGGCAAAGCAGAGCATCGTCCAAAACAACCTCCATTAAGTACTCTGTGGTCATGTAGTTTGGAGCAATCCCAGTCAGCTTACTTTCCTCATAATCAACCAAAAGCAAATGCTTTCTAAGGAAGTTGCACGATTGCAGTTGCAAAGAAGGAAGTCCAGAAAAGCTGGAACATTTCGTACAGTTAGACATAGTTAATTCATACTGAATTATCCTCACTGCATAAATGTCTGTGCAAATGACAGACTTTAATAAGCCTTCAAAGCTGACACAGTATTTATCACTGATTAAATTGTTAAAATCATAGTAACTATGGCTTTTACAGACATGTTTAGATTAAGACTGACACTAACTCGGTATATCAGTTTAATTCACTTGCAATTATGCAGGTGCTTGGGCAGCCTGTATTTCAGTCATTTAAGGCTAAATTGGGGCAGAGAGCCCATAGCTTCATATTGGATGATGAAGCTCTAGGACAGTCTTAAGGCCTTTATAGACACTGTTTTTTCAAATATAGAATATTCTCAAAGCTTTCCTCTGTGCACTGTGACTGTGTAAACTGTTTTTGCTGGAAACAAGAAACAGTATACAATCTTGGAATGAGAGTCCGTGTAATACCCAACATACCCAGGAGGGCAAATTAAGGTTTTGTGAAAAATTTCCAACTTACATGCATATGGCTTTGGAAATATAACATTACTGTTTTACTGTAATTGTGTATATACCTACATATACCTGAAATTGTTGTATGGGGGTTGATGCATGTCCAGAATAAATTATATTTTTTGTACATTTCTGGCTACCATTTAAAAAAAAATCACAATTCTTCTGGTGATGAAAGCAGATTAAAAAAATGAAATTCCACCAAGGAGTTGATATGTTATTCATCGTACTTCATTAATATTTCATTTTTTGCAGCACTCCAAATACACAAAGAAGTTATCAGATAATTTTTTTTTTTTTTTTGCTTTGTAAGAGTTCGAAGGCATTTGATCATAACTGCTGAAGCAAATTAAGTGACATTTCAAGAGCAGCCAACTAAAAATGCTGAAGGCACAAAGGAGTTTTGATATCCAGGAAATCACAACTAATTTCAACTACATAAAATGGGATACAAGACGGTATGAACCATTCGTTATTTGTCATCTGTTTCATTTGATTAGGAACGTATGGTATTTATCAGTCAGTAGAGTGGAAATAGAATTTGCTGCAAATGATAAAGGATGTAAAAAGATTATAGGGGAAAGGAGCAATGGGAGAATATGTATATACATTTCTTATCAAAGTATATGATAGCTTTCACTTGGGCTGACTACAAAGATACTTTATTATACTGATTTGTATTGTTCAGTGAGAAAATTTCTAGGGTAAACAGAAGTTAATAAAACCTAAAAGGTATTACAGAAATTTATTTGGCAATACATTTGACATTGACCCAAGTATAAGAAAAAAAAGAAATGTTAAATACAACACCACTGATACGGAAGGCTTTTCACACTGTCTCCCATAACATCTTCACAGGAAAGCTCAGGAAGTGTGGGTTAGATGAGTGGACAGTGAGGTGGATTGAGAACTGGCTGGATGGCAGAGCTCAGAGGGTTGCGATGAGTGACATGGAGTCTGGTTGGAGGCCTGCAGCTAGCAATGTTCCTCACGGGTCAGTTCTGGGTCTGGTCTTGTTTAACCTATTCATCAGTGACCTGGATGAAGGGACGGAGTGTACCCTCAGCAAGTTCACTGATGATACAACACTGGGAGGAGTGGCTGACACACCAGAAGGCTGCACTGCCATTCAGCGATACCTGGACAGGCTGGAGAGCTGGGAGGAGAGGAACCTGATGAAGTTCAATAAGGGCAAGTGTAGGGTCCTGCACCTAGGGAGGAATAACCCCATGCACCAGTACAGGCTCAGGGGTTGACCTACTGGAGAGCAGCTCAGAGGAGAAGGACATGGGAGTCCTGGTGGACAACAAGTTCATCATGAGCCAGCAATGTGCCTTCATGGTCAAGAAAGCCAATGGTACCTTGGGATGCATCAGGAAGAGTGTGGCCAGCAGGTCCAGGGAAGTTATCAGGTTATCCTCCCCCTCTACTCTGCCCTGGGGAGCCCACATCTGGACTACTGTGTCCAGTTCCGGGCTCCCCAGTTCAAGAAAGACAAGAAACTACTGGAGAGAGCCCAGTGGAGGGCAATGAAGATGATGAGGGGACTGGAGCATCTCCCTTAGGATGAAAGGCTGAGGGAACTGGGGCTGTTCAGCCTGGAGAAGAGAAGACTGAGAGGGGATCTCATCCATGTTTATAAATACCTTAAGGGCTGGTGTCAAGAGGATGGGACCAGACTCTTTTCAGTGGTGCCCAGCGACAGGTTAAGGGACAATGGGCACAAACTGAAACATAGCAAGTTCCATCTCAATATGAGGAAGAACTTTACTTTGAGGGTGACAGAGCACTGGAACAGGCTGCCCAGAGAGGTGGTGGAGTTTCCATCTCTGGACATATTCAAAACCTGCCTGGATCCGATCCTCTGCAACCTGCTGTAGGTGAACCTGCTCTGGCAGGGTGTTTGGACTAGATGATCTCCAGAGGTCCTTTCCAACCCTGACCGTTCTGTGATTCTATGATTTAAAGAAAGTTTTCTGTGAAAATGAAGCCTCACCCCTTTTTTTACACTTAGATTTGATAATTTCCTGGTCCATATCCAACAGTCCAAGGTGTTCCTCACATTGCCAGAAGTTCCTGAAGAAAACCACCGTGTACCTCATATCTATCGTGCTATGTACCTCATATCTATCCTAGTCCAGGAAGGGCAGAAACAATTTATTTCATGTACAGAACAGGAACTCTTTTCCCATATAGATATTCAAAATAAAAGAAACTAAATAATCTGCTATATTGTATATGTACCAGTAAACTACCCATTTATCCCCGTGCTGGTGGATAGATTTTCTCTTTTGGTACTTCATTCACTTGAAACTTAGCTCAGACTTATCCAACTTTTTTTGTTTTAATGTGATCAGTCAAGAGAAGTATAAACTAGAAAAAAACTTACCTGCTGAATCTCAACTTTTAAATAATAAAAACGTTACAGCAGTTGCTCAAATTTTTCCCTAGATGTGTAGTCATATACATTTATATACATGTACATACACATAGATACAGTCCCTCATTTCAAGAGAAGCTCACTCTAGCAATAGAATAACGAATATAGGTAAGGAGGAAGATGGAATAATTTTACAATGCTGTAACAGACTAGGCTACATCATGTCATGAGCTACACTTGAGTAATAAACTAATATGAAGAGATATTGAAAGATTTCTTAAAAGCGTTGACATTAATGAAATTACATTAATAGGCATTAATGGATTAGGTGCTACATTTTGACTATTACTTTTACTAGATTCTGTTTATAGGCAGTCTTCAGATTCTACAGTGCACAGATGGAGGATCAACTTTAGTAGGGTACTTTATTAGCTTTTCTGATTTTATTAATTGTGTATGAAACAGTAACATCTAATTATGTAAAGTAAGATTAAAGATTCTGACACCCACAGCACAGGAACTAACAAATAGTAATTTTTTGTTCCTTTCTATATAGACTAATAAAATATTTAGAATAATTACTCTGCAAATAGTAAAGGATTAGAACTGCTAATTGCATATAACTTAAAAAAGTATGTCTCTTAATTAACAAACCATAGCATCTTTGACATTATAATTTATATTCTTCAAGAGAAAAATCAAGTGCAAGAATATATAACACTAAGAACCACACAATTAACAATACTTTGTTTTAATGATCTTGGGTCACAATTAATGTTGTCTCTGCAGTTCATCTTTCTACTTTGATAGCTCCTTAGACTATTTATGTAGATTACTTCTTGAAGTATTTGCATTCACTAATATGTGTTTTTGAATAAGCCACTGCACAACATTGACATCAGTGAGGACACCTATTCACTGACCTTCCAGAACTAGATTCTGTCTGGGCAATTTGCCACAACTGACAAAGGCTGTGGTATTATTGAACAACTTCCTATCAACGGAGGACATAAAGAACTGCAACTGTCATGTAGACTGATTAAGAACAAGGCAAAGCAAACACAGATCATGCATATTTGGAAATAAAAGACCACAAGGAAACTACAGTTATTCTCTATTGACAGATAAAGCAAGACTATAGTAAACTGTACATTTATCAGAGTTTTATGGGCCTTAAAAATTCAGTATCATGTGTTTTTTCCCCAGGGCAAAATTACATTTAATCAATATTAAATGTGTTTATTTTACAAACATTCTAAGATTTTAAAGGAAAGAAAAACCGCACCAACTGCCTATACCTTTCATATTTCAGATTCTGTATTTAGGTCCAAACATGATTATAACTGTTCAAGTTTTACTTTTAACAAAGTCCTCAAGAACAAAAATCCAGAGTTTTCATTTGATCAGAGTACAACTCAAAATAAATATTATGATGCAAAAGAGACCTCATACTTAACCAAAAATGTACAGGCCCAGTGATGAATTCTTTACTTACTGAGACCCTACAAAGGCAAAATGCCACTAAGATCATTCTAAGACATTCATTTATTCATACCTGTAACACTACGTATATACTTCAACAAAAGAGAACGGAGGAAACACTTGGTAAGTTAAAAATATGCCTTTGTACTAGTTCAAAATTATATTAAAATATGCACAGTTTTATTTTTTTATACACATTGAAACCCATGCTTCTATCAAGGAGCACAAAGTAAGTTCATATATAGCGATTACAGTCTTACCTGCACCTTGTCCACGGTTGCCTAACAAAACTTTAAAACTTTTCCTCTAGTTAGGAATTACCACAAGGGGCACTATTTTGCACATCCTGATTTTCCAGAAATGCACTCAAAATGTAGAGTGTGCAGTTCTCCATGTGGTCTACAAGGAAACAGATTTTCCACAATCTAGTAGTAAAAAGATCTGAATTCTCCCAAGCAAGCAGTCCAGCAATTAAAAGTTGAGCAATAAACTATAATGAAGCAACACTGGTTTTATGACAGTTGTTAAACCATCTATATTAGTTTTAGAATATTAATAATTGAAACAAAACCAGTAAAACCACTTTTTCTTATCAAATGGTCTGACCTGAATTAAAATAATGTATGAAGTTCTTTTTAAAGATATCTGATGCTTAACATTAGAGAGGGATCCCTACAGTGGTTCTAAGACTAAGCTCCTTGTTCATCCTCAGTAAATGAATCATAAAAAAAACCTCCATAACGTGAGTACAGGTGAACTGTGAAAGATTAGATTTATCCTACAGGGTGATTCAGTGCCGATAAATGAATGAGGCAGGGGGCAGGGTGGTCTTTTATGTGTGAAACCATTGTACTTCTTACCTCCAGAGCTTTCAAACGATCCAACAGCAATTTTGTCTTTTCTTTTTCCTCTTCAGTGCTGCTGCTTTCACTTCTTGAATCTTCATCTGCTGGCGTGTGAATTTTTTCCATGCCTTCTTTACATTTCCTACTCTCTTCTGACAGCTTTTCCTGAAATGATATTTTAAAATGTCATTACTCACAGGTGCAAATGAAGTTAACTATGCAAATATCTTCAAACCTCCCTTGTATATGAATGAAAAAAAGACAGAGTAAGTTGCCAGTTACATGATTACAGTACTAAATAAGTGGAGTCATGAAGGGTCTATGAATCATGCCACTATGTCAATTCTGCAGAAGTGTATGCACAACTTGACTGCTACATCTACTGAAGATTTTTAAAAAGTGGAACTGATCACCTTGTTAATAAAATACCTTGCATTTTCTTCTTTAAAAGTTGCAATAAAATTGAGCATCCACCTTTCAATGGAAGCATTTTGCCACTGAGCTATAAAGCAGTTTTTTGAGGAAAAGCTAACATATGTTCATGCCTAATGTATTTCACCTTTCTTCATCTAGAGCTAATATTTGAATCACTAAATAATGGGTTGAAAACCAAACTACCACCTGAATACTGATTGAAGATCCACACTTATACATAACTGGAGAGACTCAAACTGGCAGCAAAATTTTCAGAAGTGCCCCAGCCCATTACAAGCCAGTCAGACTGGGCTATTACTAGCTGCTGCTGCCAAGTGGACTATGGCTGCTGAGTTTTACAAGAGGTCTATAAAAATCATAGGATTGAACACAGAATTCTACTAACTCCATTAATTATGTGTCCAAGTTCTGTTTTGAGAGAGAATGAGACAGAGCAAGCAAAACATCGAGACTACGGAGAGGCAATGTAAAATGTTGCCCAAAATGACAAGGCAAGCATAAGGGGAAAAACGAGAACTACACAGATGTATGGAGTGAATTATCATCTGAATGCAACACGAAATGGACAGTCTCTACCTTGTAAACCACGTTCACTAACTATATAAGCAGATGCAGTGTGACAACTAATGAGAAGATTAAGAATGGAAAATGTAAGGTAAATCAACATAAAATAACAGGTGTCAACACAAATCTAGAGAAGTCCTTTAATGAGTATTTAGTTTTCTTCGTGTGCCTTTTTGGTAATTTTTACATACAAAGGCACATACTTCCATGATCTTTGGCTTAGTTTGTAAGTGAGATGTATTTCTCCTTAACTACTACAGAACACAAACTCTGTCTAAGCATAAAAGTATGTATTTTCATGAAGAACCAATCCAGCTTGCATAACTGTGCAAACTTAACTCGTCGAGAGTCAACAGCAAGACATTATCTTAATTAAAACCTATAAATACAACTGAAATAAAAATCAGCACTGTGAATCACATTTCTAACAATGTCATTTTTAAATATTAACTAGCTTAGAAATTGACTATTACTATGTTAAAACTTTCATCAAGAATCAATTTTATAAGCTACAGGCTTAATCACTGAATACTCTTACACAAACCATGAGGCACAGATCTCATTCTGAGCCTCAAAACACAGACGTCAAAGAGCCATTCTGTCAGGTTTCCAGCATTAGTGCTATCCTGATCACAAAGGAACCATAAATACAGTAGTTGAAGGTTTTTTTCTTGCTTGCTACTCACTGGTGCAACGATCAAGCATCTGTAAAAGAGCCATTAAACCATTTTCCCTTCAAGCTGCCCTGATGAGTGCATTGACATAAAACACTTCCATGAACTCAGGAAAAAAATTGACAAAGGTATCTCTTTGATGTAATTCAAACACAAACAATCATTTTTAGGAGAGAATGTGACACGAATTAGATGTGGCTAACAACAGAAGAAAACATAAATTTCTGCACAGGGACACCTTTCCTGCTCAAACTAGAGGGCAGCAATTTCAAAGGACGGGTAGAAGAAAGCATAGGTTATGACATTTCACCACACAAAGAGGAGTAAAGCAACTTCTCACAAAGTAAATCCCAGTCGCCTAAAGAAGTAACCCATTCATCTTCTAATTACAAAATTCAATGAACTTTGCACACTAGTGGCATAATCAAGGATACGCATCCTCTTTTACTATGATGTGCACTAGAATACCTCAGGATGCTTACTACTGTTACCCCTGCTTGAGTGTACAAGTACAGCTCACATATTTTCAAAACTATTTTATTACTGAGTAATAATAAATGAGTTTCAGTGTTTCAGGCATGGGCTAAAAAGGTCCCTGATATGTCACTTACCCTACCTGGAAAAGTTGCAGAACCCTGGAAAACATTCCTAATCTTAGAAATTGTGCTTAAGCATGCAATTTGCTGAGGGCACTGCCCCATCACTTTAACCAGTTCTACCTGAGCGATGTACAGTAAGGGTAGAGTGGAAAATCCACACTCAAGAAAGCAAAGAAAACAGGTGCTTCTTAAGCATCCTTTGTGCTTAACGTCAAGTCAAGTAAGACTGAGGATGACAAAGGCTTTTGGAATGATGGAATCCTCTTAAGAGTGAAAAATCTGCTAATATCAAAGGTAGCTGCCTGCTGGGGGGAGGCAGGAAGGGGCAGAGGGGCAGAGAAAGATTTGCAGGAGGAAATGTGTATCTCCTGCATGATGCTGATCAAATCCTACAGAAAGCTCTGGAGTGAGCATGCTGAAGGAAGCAAACAATGGCATAGAGCAGCTTCTTCCTTTTTCCCTCCCTAGATTCCTATACTTCTTGTGTTACCTTAAATAAAGACCATCTTCTGAATCTTCTAAACAGTCTCTGTTGTATGCATCATGTATTGCACAATTAAAGGCAGGCTGGGTTTTCGAGCTGAATAGCAAAATACTCTCCAGCTAAACAGTCCAGTGAAGGCAGAGTAAGTGCTATTCTGCTGATCAATGCAGTTTCATTTCTGTGAAAAGGTAACGGATGGAAATGGTGCTCTGGAAGTAAGCCGGACAGGTAAAAAGAAAAAGCCCCCAAAAAAAGACAAAAAAAGCAACAGTCCAGCTCTTGGTCTCCCCAGACTAGTAAGAGTTTAAGACACAGGCTTGTACCACGACAGGATGCAAACACAGCAGTCTGATGAGAATTCTACAGTAAAGGCTCATCTTCCTCTCTAATGCTCTGTGTCAACAAAGAGACAATAACAATATTAAATATTCAGATCTTACTAAAAGGAAACTAGGATTATGCTGCTCACTCTAGACCTGTTCCCACAGAAACTAATGAGAAACTCATAATCAAGTCCCACATTGTGTACGCTTCTCAATCTGCTTTAAACTGTCATTGCTTTTCTGAAACCAACAATATTTTGCAAATCTTAAAAGACATCCTGCCCTGACCATTATTTCTAAGTATTCAGTTTGTTCTATAAATCAAACAAACAGTACACTGATGATGAACCCTTTGATCAAACACCACAGGCCCTATAGCCAATAGAAAACAAGAGATGAAAACAGACCCCGCAGTCTGGAAATGGCAAGCTTTCTACAATCAATAAGAAGATATAAATCACTGAAGACATTGATCTATGAAGCTGTACAATGCAGTGACCTGACTGAGACTTATCAGAAAGCTGGTTTTCAGTTAGCTGAGGTAGGAAGGAGCAGTATAATACTCCCTCTTTCCACTAATAAATATAAGTAAGAACAATAAATTAAGACAGCAGGAAATCCAGGTGAAATTACACATGATAATTTACTGGAATTTGTAGAATATAAAGAAATATGTAGAATATAAAGCCAATCTTCTCCTTTCCACCTACCTTTCAGAATACTGAACAAGAGTTTTTTCACTGTTTATAAACAAAAGGAGTAACTATAGTGACAGAAAAGATCATATGGAAGCTTTCAAAACATAAGAGACCAAACTGCCTATTTCAGGAATTACCTCCTCCTTCATCCCAACAAAGGCAAAAGGCTGCTGACCTTCTGGACAAGGCGTTAGTCATTGGGATCCCTTTCCTCTAAGACTCTTCACCTTTCCAAGGAACAGTCAAGCTCAAAGGGACACTTAGCCAGCTATTTCTTAACCGTTATTATTTCAGAAATTATTGTACTTTTAAAGTTTTATTGGTAGTACCTTAAGTTGTCTGTTCTGTGTCCCTTCTTTCTTCAGATGCTTTCTAGGAATTACACTACATACACACAGAAAAAAAAACTGGAAAAAAATGGGCCCACTTTAAAATATTTCAATTTGTTAACTATGAAATTTCAAACCAAGAAGAGTAACTGTCAGATGACACAACGAAAAAAAAAAGGTAGCTAGCAAGAATCTATTCTAGATTTTCTTTTTCACAGTGAAAACCATGATTAGGGAGTAACTGGGATAAGGGCTCTTCTCTGGTAGTAACAACAAATACATGATATGAAATGTTCATATAGTTTCACAGGTAACTCATGTTCCAATGTTTCCTAATTTGAGATTTTACAATGCAGGAACTACCTACCCAAGGAAGAAGTCTTTAAGAAAATGGAAATCATCAACACTGTTAACCAGCAGACGGGCCTCCATGGGAGGAGACCAAACAGAAGGAGCAGCAGCACAGCACCTGCACAGCTCTCAGCAACGGGAAATGCAAAGTCCTGCACCAAGGGAGGAATAACCCCGTGCACCAGTAGAGGCTGGGAATAGAGAAGATGGAGCCAGAATCTTCTTGGAAGTGGCATGTGAAAAGACCAGATACAATGGACACAGCTTGGAACATGAGAAATTGCAATTAGATATTAGGAAAACAATTTTTTTTAAAATTTTTTATTCTCATGAGGGAGGTTACGTGGTCACTAGAACAGGTTACCGAGGGAGGTTCCTGAATCACAGAGATATTGCAAAGTTCACTGGACAAGTGGCTATAATAATACAACATAGCATAATCTAATACTGATATAGCTGGATCTGGATGCTATAGTGCTGATTATAAACAGCAATTTTTCACAAGGACATGTGTCAAAATTCTGATTGAACCAAACAAGAATTAAAAAAGGATCAAGATCTTTGAAATGCTGATTTTCCCAATGAGTGTTGGGTGACATAAATTGCTTGTATAGAAACTGGTAAATAATAATTAGAGATGACATCTTTGCTTATAGAAGCTAAAGATTATTTTCATGTGATAAACACAAGTCCTCCAGAGAAGTGAAGTGTTTCGGATGCAATGCAGTAAAGGTCCCTCATATACAAATGATCTCTGTTTCAATTTTGGGTGTCAGATTGTGATGTCTGAGTGGCTGTTTTTTTCTGATTTACTTTTAATTCTTCAGCTTCTGAAATTTATTAGAAACAATGTTTTTATAAAGGTTACAAATTCAAATTCTTCTGAGAGTCATGCCTGCAATTTTCCAAAACCACACTTTAATCACGTTTAACCCCAGAATAAAATACATGTAGGATATATAATTAAATAGTGCTTATTATTGCTCATAACCACTTATTTGAGAAAAATACTCAAAATAATTCACAATGTAGTTATTAACAGATCGTGTACAGAGGCAATGGTAACAGGCATCCAAGAATCCAGTCAACATGGAAACCAAGCTAAGTGGCTAACTCAGCATCTCAAAACATTTAGCACTTTCCATGGTGTCTCAGGAGCTTTCACAGGACTTTCTAAGCAAGACATTTACTAAACAGTTATCTTAGATTTCAGTGACTGAATTTGGTGATCCAGGTACATTTTTTCTAACCCTCTTTCCTGCTATAATAAAGACAGACTCTTAACCTCCAAATCCAAACTGCAATTTACAAATCCATATACAGAACTGTTTATGTATGCACTGGTTTTGCCTGGGATACGAGTTAATTATCTTCATAGTAGCTTGTGTGGGGCTATGTTTCAGGTTTGTGCTGCAAACAGCGTTGATAACTCAGGGATGTTTTCGTTATTGCTGAGCAGGGCTTACCCAGAGTCCAGGCCTTCTCTGCTCCTCACCCCACCCCACCAGCAAGGAGGTTGGGGGTGCACAAGGAGTCGGGAGGGGACACAGCCGGGACAGCTGACCCCAACTGACCCAAGGGATATTCCATACCGTATGATGTCATGCTCAGCATATAAAGCTGGGGGAAGGTTAGCCGCTGCTCGGGTACTGCCTCGGCATCAGTTGGTTGGTGGTGAGCACTCGTTTTCATTTGCAACACTTGCCTTTCTTGGAGTTTATTTATCTCTGTGACTTTCCTTTTCATTACAATTCATTGTTGTTATTATTATTAGTATTATTTTATATTTCAATTATTAAACTGTTCTTATCTCAACCCATGAGTTTTCTCACTTTTACCCTTCCAATTCTCTTCTCGCCATCCTGCTGGTGTGGGGAGTGAGCAAGCGGCTGGGTGGTGCTTAGTTGCCGGCTTGGGTTAAACCATGACGATTTAATAATAAATTGTGAAAGTTTTTTCTTGCAAGGCCATTCTATAGTCTTGATATATTCTGAGATGATGTACTTTCAGTGTTATTTTCACTGCAGACCTCCTAGTGTTCAACACTATTCTTCACTGCAAGTGAGCAATATGAAATGAGAATTTTCAGACTGTTGATGTAGATAAAAACTGTAGATGAGGGTATCTCTGTATTTTCATGAAAAAACAGCCCCAAGCTATGCACAAGTAGTTCAGTCTGACAGCACAAGCTGAAAAAAGGCAGCAATTGCTCCAAGTACTACTGACTTAAAATTCCAAAAAGGTTAAAATTGTTTTCCAGTGGCATCTTTCTCCCCTTTCTCCCCCCACTGTGACCTTTTTTCCTTAATCATAATTAACAATTGTTTACTATGGCTCAATCCCTCTTAAATATGCCCTTTGAAATTTTGCAGTATCTTCTGATACACTTTATAACCTATTTCATTTGGCGAAATCTGAGATGTATAAAAGACACTTGTATGTTAGGTCAGAACAATGTGAAGGAAGAATGATGAATTCACAAAGTGTTTCCCGCAATACGCTTGGTACAGGAGCAGTCACTGATACCACTGTGACCTCGTATGTCTGTTCCACCTGCAACCTTTTTTTTAAAAATTTTCTTTATTTGCTAATGGGAATCCCATTAAACACCACAACTCAGGTCTGGAAAAAAAAAATGTAACTGAGAAAACAAGTTAGAACTAGACAGTTCGATCTAAATCATCTCTGAGTATAAAGCTACAAATATGACTTCTGGTTTTACCTTGCTTACTTGTATCTATGTATTCAGCTGTTTTCTCTTGCTTTATTTTCTCCCAGTGGAAGGATAGACTAAAATATGGCTTTGCTTTAGATAGCACATCAGCAAGTGTAATAATATATTTTTGTTTAGCTAACAGCTTCTGCTCAGAACAAGCTGACCAAAATTGAAGGAAAAGAAAGGAATGCACATACATCACAAAACTTTACAGAAACATTCCAAATTGTCCACAATTTAACATTACCATTGTCAGGAAAAACATATAAAATTCTTCTTTTTTATCTCTGGATTTCATTGACAAAGTGAACAGAGTGAGCAGTAACATTCCCTAGATTAAATACATGCAATGGATAAGAGAACAAAGTACTTTATGTTTCTGATATGAGCCTCCTACCACTCGCATATCAATCTAAATGTACTACAGATTATTTATTCACTCAAAACACTCCTCACTAGTACAAGCTATCACCCCTATTGAAGAGTTCTGCAGTAACATTAATAAATTTCCTGATGATGTTTTTATTGGCTGTTCCATGCATCAGAAACATCTATTTCTCTTGAAAAAGTTCAGATCAAAAAAGACTGTAAAAGAAGAAAACCTTCACAGTGAAGTCCACTATTAAGTGTACTTATCAGAACGGTAACAGTAAATGGAGTTTCTTGTCTTCAGGTCCCCAGTTGAACGTCAGTCCTGGGTGTCAAAGTGAACTATGCTATCCTTGAGACCAAATATTGCTGTTGACACCATCCTGTCTTTAGTGAATGGACATTCACATTATCAACAGCAGTCTTTTCTCTGGCACTTCATCTGTCAGAAGCGAAATCAAAGACTGACCATTCTGGAGGTGACACTTCCAAGTCAGGTTTCAGGCACGGTAGTGGCAGGGCAGTGTGGCAGTAGCTCATCGTGTTTGTTGTTCCTTTTCAAAATGGAAGACTTCAGCTACACTGAATAGCAAAATCATCAGCAGAAAAAAAAAATGTTCTAGAAGCTAAGCTCTTCCCTCTTCATATGTGTAGATACGATATTATGAGACGAATACGCAGTGTGATTTTTCATGCACATATTCTCTTATAAATTGGTTCATTATAGTACCATACTTAAAGTAATCATCTTTCCTCCCAGGAAACCTATATGCAGCATTTAAACTTTCTGAAGGAGTTTGTAAGTACTAAAGTAACTACACTTGACTAAAGTGACAGTATTAAAATATCTACCTTTGACTGAAGTACAAACAAACCAAACTATTCTGAAAATTAAATCCAGTAAATTTTAGGTAACAGCAATTACAGCATTAGAATTACTCTGGATTTAAATTGCTAGAAATAAGCCAATTTTCCTACTCTTTGCAGCCCTTCACTTTTTTTTTTTAATAATGTCTTTTCACTACTTGGATGAAGGCCAAATTACTTTTTAATGAAATGAAAAACTTTGAGTGCAATTTTTTTTTGCCATCAGAAAGTTTCCTAAGCACTTATACTTGTTGATCCAGTTTTCCATAGATGGTTTCTATAGGGAATACCCCAAAGAGCCTCTAAAGGACATACCTGAAGATGAGTATTAACTAGAATTTTGGAATGACAGCAATATATTAACTGACTAGTTCTCACCATAAGCACAATTGCAGAAGCTGACCTAAGAAGTTACCTGTGGGATTAGGGCAAAAAAAAATAGTATATTATTATATTATCAGGTAATTTTTTGCAAATGTCAGGGAATACTTGGTTTGTTTCACAGTCTTGTCAGGAAAATTTCTGAAAGCAGCTCAGAATGCATCTTCACACAAAAATAAAATGTAGGAACAATCGTTCTGGATCAGATCAAAACTTCAGCTTTTCAATTATGTCATTACAGTTTAGATTAAATATATTTAAACGAAATTAAAAATACTTTTCTTGATCAGCAGTGCACATTCTTTCCAAAATAAATACACTGGTGTACTGGTGTGTTCTTCTGTTAAAATAATTTTCAAAGAGAGAATGCTTGTGAAGATAGCATAATATCTTTTTTTTTTTTCCGCAGAAGACAAGTAAAATTTTAGATTTTTTTTTTCAGCTTTTTAAAATTTAAAAAATAGCATTGCTTTCTGCTGGTTTGAAAACATAAATGAATCATAGTTCAAAATGGAGAGTGAACAGTATCTTTTATGGAGATGCGGAAACTGGGAGACAGCAAGTGATTTGGCCATATATAAGAGCCGACCTTGGAATACCAAGTAATACAAACTGTTTTTTCAAGTTTTCTGTCCAAACACTTCAGTCACTAGGCAGCTGATTGCAGTAAATGGTCTCTATTTATTATTTCTTATTCATTAGCCTTACTCAGAAAGCTCAAAGGCTTCGACAGAGAAATGCTTCTTGTCAGACCCTCTTGCCCAACCAGAACCTCTTCAACACCAGCCCAGGACGGCCAATGCTGTGTCACGTCAAAAAAGCACGTCTGGATGCTCCCAGGGATCTGGATACGCTACAGATAGGTAAGACCCTCTTATTAAAATCTTTTGGTCAAGAGCCATGAGACACACTACAGAGCTGGGAGCTCTAAAAGCAGTTGCCAGATGGGTGATGACAACAGCTCACTGCTCTACTGAGAAACAGAGTGGGGCTGGAAGTGGCACCAAGTCCCATGGCCAGCGTGCCGCAGCAGCCCCACGGGCTTGCTTTCTCACACAGTTGAAGTGTGGGCTGCCCTCAGGCTGTGTGCCAGCACAGCCCTGCTGCTGGGAGCCCTGATTTGACCTGCATGAGGAATATGTACAGATGAAGAGGACAAGTTGGTCTTCACGTACAAAGATGCTGGCATCTCTCCAAGCAGAAGATAGATTATCTTGAAATGGATATTTGGTATAAACTACCAGAGGTTATTCCAGTCTCTTAGGACTACCAAGCAGAGGCATGTTAGAGCCATACTCTTCTCTCTCAAATACATCCTCTGAATTAGAAAAGAGGCAACCATTAACATCATTAAGGGGAACATTAAGGCTGCAGACAACCTGCTGTGCATAAATGGGAAGTCCCTGTATGCATCAGGATGACCTGTGTCAGCCAGGCTGTGAACCACATCATCACCTTGCTTTCCAAAGAGCATCTCTGAATTTCCGTTACAGCTGTTTCATATGTATAGGCTTCACGTAATGTATAGGGGCTGATTTTTGTGGATTCATTCCAAAAATAAGAATTAGAAGAAAGACATAGCAAAAGATAGAATCGCCATATTGTAGAGGAAAATCTAAATGTAGAATTACAATCAGTATAATATATAACAGCACTATCAAATCAGTCTTCACCTCTTGTTAATGTAGATATATAGAGGATTCTGGGAAGGAAAGAACAGCTTGTTTTCTGAGAAACAGGCACACAAATGGCACATTTCAGTTATGAGACTTCGTTGTGTTAAACATAACTCCATTGCTTTGTGACTGTATTACAAACAATTGAAAAGGGAAAATTATTTGCACGTATGTTCCTTGCAACAAAACTGTAATTTTGAACAGTGTCTGAGGAGCACCATCACTCTCCTTTGGGGGCAAAAATACAACCTCAATTTAGTTAAATACGGGAACAAATATTTACCAGAATCTTTGCGCAGTGGTGAAAATCTACCAGAAGAAAAGCCATAAGGAATTAGTTGTTACTGAGCTAGCCCTGGATTTCTCTGTATGGAAACTCATTCCGACAGCAAATGTTTGTGTCCTTAACAGCCCAGGATTTCCGCTGGAGCTCCCAAGAGTGCGGGTGGCTGCCCTGGGAGTTCTTCTCTCGGAGATACAAAACTGCTAAGCTTTGCCAAGTAATATTCTCCTTAGTAGCTTAGGAGGCCTAGTTGATGCAGTCTCCTGTGTGCACTTCCAGTCCAAAGATGTAAGTTTAATTTTAAGGATGTATTTCCTCTTTCTGCAATAGAAGTTAGCATTAAAAATCCTATGTGGACTTCAGCTAGGGAATTCAACTAGTGCCTTTTTTTTCAATTAATGAGCATGCCCCATCTATAAAATGTTACATATCAATGGCCTGAACATTAAGCTTGTACAATTTTGAGTTAAAAGAAAATCATATTGCCAATAGATACAGTTTTTCTTCTCATGAAAGAGCTGTTGACACCAACGGTTGTGCAATTAAAAGTGACAGTCACAACAACTGTTCCAAATTTGAGTTTCACAAACACACAGACAGAAAATTGGGTTGCTCTGGCCAACAATGCCACCTGAAATGTACCTGTATCACTTATGCAATCACACCTCTCTGACACAAAAAGCAATTGACAAAACGCTCCAGACTTCATGACTGAGAGCTAGAATTATTGTAGGACTGGAATTATTTTATCTTTATATAAGGCAGGCACATGTACACACAATTTATATCCAGCAAGTGGGCAGAAATGGAACTGAACTTTACGTTCAAAGCCACTCCTCCCATGAAGCTACAGTGTGAGTTAATGACTGCACTGATGGTGATGCCCTGCATATGGGACAGATGTCCCCCATGGAGCTGCATGCCACTCTTCTCACGGCGCACGTTAAAGCCTGAGAAACCTCTTCTGAGAGTCATTACTTCTCAAAATCTTGTCATCCCTCCAAAGTGAGAAAAAAAAAACAGAGCTGAACCACAGTCACAGCTCTTACGTGGTGAGAAGAGACCATCCAAATGCTTAGGCTGCAACTGTTCAAACTGTCTGCTACCACTTTGATGTCAGTGTCATCACATGGGTGCCGAAACAATCAGTGGAGCAAAAATGAGACAGGACACCTACCACTTACAGAAAGAAATGGAAGGAATCAAGTCACTGTTCTCCATTGCATCCAGGGCCAAAGAAAACTGAAAACATGGCCTACTATTAAGGCCACCTGTAATCCCCACCGAGTCTTTGAGCCAGACTTCTCTTGGTGCAAACTCTACAGCACTGACCTCAGCACAGGGATTGTTCTCCTTAAGAAACTCCTTACCTCATTACTCATACCTTTCCCCTCTTGAATTTGTATAGTCAATCTCTGAAGACCTGGACTGTCCAGCATGATGAAAATCCCTTCTGCTAAAAAGTAGCCCAGACCATGTTAGCTGGTGAACAAGCGCAGTCAGAGACACTCTGCACTAGCACAGAAGCTGAGGGATGACTGGGCCCATGATGTTAGATGGGGTGTGCTTCAGGCTGTCTACAACCCAGGTTTTCAGTTCCTGCTGACCAAAAGAACGTGTCTGGTCACCACAGCCCTATTTGTCTGGAGTACAAATCTCAAAGAAGTGCAGTGGGGTTCTGAAAAGACTACAACCCCTGCAGTCACAAGTTTTTATTTCCCTAGGTTTTTCACATGAATTCATGTATCAAAATCCCCAAATTCCCAACAGCAAAAACCCACTTCCATATTTTTTAATACAATACAGGATAGCCCTGCTTGAAGACCATTCAAGTTTCATTTTGAAATTGATTCTTTTTCTATTAAAAGCATTCATATGTTAAACAAACTCCTTAGGTGAAGTAAGCCTTTTTCCAAGTTTACAAGGAAATACGAACAGCTTTTTTTTTTAAAAAATCTCTTCATTATCTGGCTCAGTACTTATTACAGTTCCTGTTACCATAGAAGCAGTAGTTTGTCTATATGATGACATCTTAAATATATTTAAGATTAAATGATACGTCATTTTCCTCTTTTTACAGACAAAGGTTAAGGATGGACAGATAAAGTGAATTTGTCCAAGGAGATGGAGAAATCTAGAGCAAACGGAAGAATCAAAATCTAGTCTCCCAAAGACAGTGCTTTGAACAGCAGATTGTCCTTCCTCTGCAATGTGACTGCACCATGTCTGTCCTGAGCTTTAGTGCACATATTGACAATTCCAGAATTATAACAAATTGTAAACTTACAGCAATCTCTCTTCCTCATCTATTTCAATCACTGTACACTGACATAAAGTTAAAAGGAGTTAAAAAAAACTTTGAAAGTCTTTTGAGTGATCTGTAATTAGGTAAGACTCTACCTAGATATCCAGTATTGTGACCAAACAGGAAAGACACTCTAGTTTTTTGATATCCAAATCACAAGGACAAACTTTGGAAGGAAAGTCTACAGGGTGCTTGTTTTAATGTCTTGGGTTTAAGTACTGCATACAATTATTTCTGAGGATCAGTCTCCCTCTTAGACAAAGTACTTGTGTCTTGAATGAGAATAATATTAATATATGAAGTGTTGGTTTGGCCTTTCATGATCTTACTTTTAGGTGGACAATGCCTCTCGGAAACATCATAAAGCTCTTACATACTAGAGCCTTTTAGTCAAGTAAACTTTTAAGCAAGAAACATGATGGTTCACAGCAATTCAAATCACACATATTCTTGTCTACATTTATGTGAGCATTCATTATAAATCTTCTCTCAGTTATTAGTATGTAAAATGATTACAAATGAGAATTTTCTAAATTATCCTAAAGAAATCACATCATCTATCTGTAATGCCAGCAAATTAAATTCCCATAGGGCATCTAGCTCTATGGAAAGGGTTAGAAAATTTTGCTTCAAGTAAGAATCCCGGCAAGACCTAAGACAATATTGCAATAATACTGCACACTCTGGGCTCCATCTTATTATTATTCTTCTAACATGATCACTATGCAACATTTAATGTTCATTAGCAACAATATTTATTCTGGAGTCAGGCATATTGATATTATAATAAGAACTCAATTTCGTACATCCCAGAACAATAATTAGATTTGTAAAAAACCAAATACGTAGACAATGGCCAATACATCAAAAACGTTTATTGCACAGAAGTATCTTTTACGACTATTCAGATATTAATTTGAACAGGTTACACACAAGAAAACTAGCTTACCATGGTGTCAAAGAATATGAGACACATGTTTACAAGTCACACTGGAGATCACCTAAGTAATGTCCTCATTTGTTATGAACTACATGGTTGTGAAACTGCAGAAAAATCTGATACTCTTTTGCACTGAATACTGATCATATTGTTCTGATCCTAACATAGTAATCACAGAGAACAGGTATGCTTCAGAATATGTTCTATAAGGTAACTGTTTGATTGTACAGGATGGCTTTCAAAACAATCACAGAATCATATTTATACGTTCAGTAAGTTTTGTGTATGTATATGAAGAGAGAGATACATATATCACTTGGAATTCAGTTCATAAAAATATTTTTTTCATGTGTTAGCTCACATCTATACTTGATTTACAAATACAGGATAATGATATGGTTATCAAGTTCCCAAAAAACTGAATACACCAATGTTTTTAAGAAACATTACCTAGGTTGTACATTCAAGTTCTATTCTCATTTGTGAATCACCCTTATAAATATATCCAAAAAATGCCTGATTACTTTTGGAAAGATACAAATGAAATGCTTCAATTGCAGTATTGATGCCTCTTGCCAAACCTGGACACAGTATTTGCCATAAAATTGATCATATATTTAGATGGTATGTTTGTCCATGATTTCCACACAGTTGGTTTCAATAACATATTAATGATTCATATAATGCTTTATTAATATGTTTTTTCAATGTTAAAATACTTCGTAATCACTTCAGATCACAGATTCTTTGCCAACTATTTGTTCTGAAGAGCCTTTCAGGTATTAGCTTTTATTATTACATGCTGTTGCTGTCTAAACCACACTGCATAGTTTTTACTGTGTGACTGAATAACAAGCACACATCAAGTGAACACACCTCTGACCTACACAGCAGGTAGCCATAGGATGGCATATGCGCTGCTTTGCATGTGAATAGAGTCATTGCTTGAAATTCCCAGAAAACAAAGTATTTGTTCAGAAGTTTGTCATAAAAGTGAACAAAAGGAATGTGAGGACAAATGAGTCAGAGACATTCAGAAAAAACACAACGTTCATGGAAATGTTCTGTATTTTTGACCTGCTTAACCAATCACAGACTGGTATATGATGCAGTAGCCTAGCTATTCCTCTAGGAAAAGAAAAACCATTGCTTCATGAAGTAGGAAAAGAAATTCATAAGCAAAGAAAATTGCATACTGGCAATATGGAAGAAATGAAAATTGCTAAAAAACAACATGACTTTGCTATCATGAGTGAAAACGTTCCCAAGACCAAGAAGAGAACAGGAAGAAAAGGAAGCTGCTATGCAATGCAGAACACAAGATTTAAAATAATCCTAGAGTAACAGGTATATGGGTGCTTTAAGGCCCTGGGACAGAGATGGCTTCACTCTATAAGAGAGTAGGCTCAGGTCTGGGGAATCTGCCCTGACTACCACCTAGCAGATTCAAACAAAACCCCATGTCCAGAAAGAAGGGGGAAAAAGGGCTTAGACAGCAGTTTGCTAGGTGGAAGGGGCTGTTCAGTAGAGCTGAAGGAAGAAAAAGAATTGTTATCATTAACTGGGCAGAACTGCCTTTTCTTTTGTTGGTCAGAAAATAAACTGAAGAGATTTTACACAAAACACACCACAGTACCCATTTTCTTGGCTGGCAGGAAACAAGAAATGCCTATGTTAGTATGGCCCCAAAGGAGAAAAACCCAAAACCATAATGAAATTCTCTCTTTTTTCAAAAATTAAGAAACAAATAAAAGATGGAGGAAAAAATACACAGCAATTTACAAGCACCAAAATTGGAATGACTAGTTTATCTCCCCTCTCGGAAAGCAGTACACAAAATTTCAAATTTCAAAAGACCACATAGCTAATTTTTTTCCAGTTTAGTGCCCAAAAGAAAAATAAGAACATCCAAACCCTCAGTTTGATGGAAAGAAACTGAATTACTTTTTTGCTTTTCTTGTTGAGAGTGCAAAAACAACACCCAAAGAAGCTAAAACCTAATTATTGTACCACCTTACTGTGGTTTCCACGGTAAGACAGCATACAGAAAAGCGGGCAGTAAAACCATTCTAGCTGTCTGCTATAAACAGACAGACAAGCAATCCACCCAAAGGAGAGACTGACACCAAGCCCACTGCAGAACACCCACTGTACGTGGCAGGAGTGAGCAGGAAGTACGAATTTAAACTCTGAACCAAGAGGAGGGAAACGAGTTTCATTTTTGGATCCCCCAAAGGGTAGTGAGTAAAATATAGATGCTTTTATCACCAGTTTCTAAAAGCACAACGTTCTATTATAACTTCAACAAAAAGTTTTATTTGTCCTGAAATTAAATTTTACAGGTTATTATTTTAACAAGAAAAATTGAATATTTTGGAAGGTTAATCTAAAATATTCTTTTCCCTTCAATCCAAGCTTAAAATGAAAATTTAATTACAGTGATAAATACTCTTTAATATACATTTTTGTTTAGCTATATTGCCATATTTTTGATCCACCAGTTGTAAGAATGGACTAATATAAGTAGAACTTTTAAAAAGTGTTTTATCTGAAGGATCGCTATGTAGTATAGACTTTAATATATTATTTCAGCATTTTATGTCTTTATAAGGAATGCTTATTCTGTTTAAAAAGATACAAGATAGGACTGACTTCATTAAGTGTTTTTTTTAAGAATTCATGTGCAGAATATCTCATTAATTGGGATATATCTCATTCCTGTTTCCAGACACTTAAAAAGGCTTTCCACCACCTCAGGTTCACTGCTTCCAGAATACAGCAGCACATCAGGAAAATATAAAACTCTCCTTTCTGATAAAGAGCATAAACAGACCTGGTTCCCTTTGAAAAACCTCTAAAATCTTTGCTCCCCTAAATTCTGTCCTGAGACTCTCTCTACCCCAAGTGAGGCTGATAAAACGCACCTGCCACAAGGAGTGGTAAGAAACTATGGAGCTTGATGTGGAAGCCTCACACCCAATAAGAATGAGTGGATAAAATTATCCATCACAATCTGAAGGTCAAGCTGTCAAAAGCATCTACGTTTCCTAGAGATGCTAGAATATATTACTTAAAATATTAAGTGCTTTAATAAAGTCTTCAAAACCAGTTTCTCTGTCCCCTGTTAACTGTGAGGAGCAACAACTGTGGATAACACAATGACGATAAAATGAAAAACCTTAAACTCTGGTGAGAGAACACCTGGGAAAGCATAGATGGTACCAACCACCACTTCCAAGTATTCATAACTAATAAACAAATAGAGGAAACAATGTCAGACACATTCACCCTCAGTAGTGCAATTTTTGTCTTAAAGAACTTTTCTATCACCAGAAAACAGGTAAAAAGCCACTAATACCTGATATACCTTCATGATATTGACAGTTCCTTCTCCATGCTGGCCTGTGGATCCTTGGCTCTGTAGCAGATTTCTCACTGTCTCCTCCATTCTAGAGAATGAAAATATTTATAAAAGTCAACTGAGTGGGAAAAAAAATTAAGAGTTGCATTCAGTGTTTTTGTTCTTTGCAAGAGCCTAATGCATCCATGGCTACCATGAAATTAATATTTAAAGACAATCCTGGTCTTATAATGTTCTCATACTCCATGTTATGAATAACACATTAAGGGCACTCTTTTATCTTTTGAATATGCACAGTAATTAGTTGTATTGTTAAAATCCTACTGGAGCTCAGTTACAAAAATTAAACACAAATGTGTGCAAAAGACATCACCTTGTCAACAATGTAACCAAACACCGTGATAAAATTACTGTCATTTAGGAACAAAATCAGATTAAAAAACCCCGACCTGCTGTATTTCTAGCCAATTGTCAGGTTTATGCAATTTGGACAGACTGTCAAATACATTACCAGTATTTACTCTCTCTGTTATAGGTGCAGCAGTGTGTGCCAGTACATTTGTTTATAGAGGCACAGCTGCTGAACACATTCACCCTTCTCGGCCCTTTCAAAGGGATGTAAAAAGCAAGTGTAGGCTACAATCTGGTACTGCCATCTCATGAAAACGTAATCAACTTCAGTTCCATCAGCGAAAGAAGGAAGGTTTGCACTTCCATTTTAGAAGGTGTTAATAGATACCACCAAAAGTTGTCTTTGATCTACACACACTCATCAAACCTGTTAAAACTAATGCTAACCATCCCAAATGGAGGCTGAACAGAATAAAGAGTTCTGCTCCTTCACACAATAGGACCACTGGGAATAACTTAAACCACCTATGCAAAACTGGTCCCACTCAAGGTGGATCAGAAATTAAACCCCATGGTTTTAGGGGATGTCACCAAGGCTGACCACAAATAAGGGGTCTGGGACTACAGCTGCTTTCAGCTCTGTGAGTATGGGTAAGAGGAGGAAAGGGATCAAAAGCCAGAGAAGCAGTGATGGGACACAACAACAAAGACACTGGGTTTCACAACAAAAAGTGCTAAGTGCCAATTCCAGCCAGAGGTCCTCATGCTTCTCCCGGCTCCCAATCTTCTCACCCAAATTCTCACCCCTATACTGCTGCTTCTTCAGCTGTGCAGATGCCACAGTTTTTCTCACTCTCCCTTTCATGTTTTCTGTTCTTTTCCTTTTAGCAGCCTCAATCCCTTGACATAGTTGAAAAAACAGCCCATCTGGAATAGGGGCTGGAGAAGGGAAAACTGCTGTGGCAGAGGTGTGTCGGTGACGTGAGGGCAGGAGAGAGAGAGAGAGAGGAATACCTTAAGCCATATTGCCAGATACGCTGTATATTAAAACTGTGACCTTGAAAAAACAGCCAGTATTCCTAGGCATATCAGACCAGAAACTGCCTGCTGTTGTTTATTTCTACTGTGTTTAGGGAAACATGACTTTTGTGAACCATTCTTTGCAAATGCAATTGAGCAGAAGAATTACTCACAGCATATCAGATTTTTTTTTATTATTATTTCTAAGGTACAATACAGCAAGACAGCAAATATTAGCTAACTGCTCTGGCCAAAGGCCAATAACATTTTCTTTTTTATAAGCGTCATAGTCTTCTGTTCTTTCAGTATTATCAGAATGAATGGCATTGGCTAATTCATCAATAATATGATGTTTTGCTAGGTTTTCTCCTTTCAAGTCAGCCAGCTACGCTACTTTTTAAGACGCTGACACTGGCTATTCATTCTACTCAGATGAATGCTGACATTTTACTTATTCATATGATGGTTTTTTGTCATTGATGTGCAGAGTTCTACATTGCCAGAATGCCCACAGAATAGTTGGACCATCTGTTGACCAAATGTGCATAAAAACAAGCCAGCGCTAATCTCTAGTGCAGACAGTGGTGCAGTTTTTCAGTTGCAGATTGGAACCATTTCTGCTCATAGGCTGACCTTAATCAGATGCCTTTTACGCAAAAGAACAAACCATTTTGGTTCATAACATAAATTCCTGTGCAGTCCTCACTGAAAGATTTAATTCTTAACATGCTCATCATTTCATTTTTAAATTAATGAGGTAACAGGATCCTTAATTATTGTGTTTACATATGTATACACAGTTCCAACTCTAGTCCTCTACGAAGTTCTTACAAATTAATAAACAAGCAAAAACGGGAGAAAGAATAGATTCAACTATCACTAAAATCAGAGATTTCAATTTTAGTCTAATAGTATTAATTAAAATATAGTCTAGTTGCATATTAGAATCATCAGTTAAACCAGCTCAGAAAAATTGTGAAGAATTCTTAAATTCAATAGGTCATTTAATCTTCAGCCAAATTCAGACAGTCTGTTTTGGACAACAGGCCCATCTTGTCGAACAGCCTTATACTAACCGGCAAGCACACAGTTTCATGTGGCCATTAGAAACACCTCCCACCAGCACTCAGATTTCTATGAAACAAAATAATCTTTGCAACATGACGAAGAGCTCAGTTAAACACAGTTAAGACTTTTGTTGTTTTGTTGTTTGCAGCTATTATAAGTTTGTAAGAGTTGAC
>NW_009624814.1:0-13587 GCF_000690535.1 Cariama cristata | reverse complement strand
GAACCGCAGGCACAACAGAGACACTGTCTGTGTAGCCATGTCACTGTAAAACCAGCACTGAGAGGATCTTACAAACTTTAGGTACCCATGGAATATCTGAGAAAGGAAAGAGAAAACTAGCTGCTCTTGTAGTTTACTCTGGTGCTTCTTCACTAGCACCCCAGTTGTCCATTTTGAGGAAAAAATGCTTAACCAAATATGGCACAGGATAATAGTCTGGATTTCTTATAAATTAGAATCTTTGAAGCATGAATTAATGTCACCTTAATTGAAAAGCAATCGTTATATTATGATCTATAATACTCTCCACAGTGGCAGTACATGCCAGAAGGATTTAGCATGAATTTTTTTAAAGAATGCAAGAATAGCTGAGCCTCTATAAATTTAACTTGAAATCCCATGTTTTGCTCCCTGAACAAGGCTTCCAAAGGACATGTAAATTTTGGAAGTGAAGCAGAAAAGTTAGGAGATTTATGAAAGGCTACTTCTACATATTGACCTATATTTTTCCCCCTTCTTGTAACCATGAAAGGTTGTGATTCTAATATCATAGATGGACCCACTCCAACATCAAGCACTTGCCGATTCCATCTAGAATAGCTATCCCCCACGCGTGTATTCTGCCTGCTTGCTGGACTATGCTAAAAAACCTGTTTTGCCAAGGATTCTGTGCATCTTATGTAACTATCAAGCTGTTATAATCTGCAAAAACAGTCTCTAAAGATCACCACTCCCGAGTCTACATTCTTCAATCACTATTTCGGAACATTTATTTTCCCCTTTCTTTAGTGTTCTATTTACTGTCTATTCATCTGAAGCATCTCACTTAGTACCATTAAATTTTTTGTTACATCTATTATTTGAATAGAAAATTGAAGTTTTCTTAAAACTGAAGTGTTCCTTCCAATTTTTCTTTTTTTTTAAAAAAGCTATTTTCTTTAAGGGAAAAATAAATGAAAACCATGTTTGATAGAAGCTTCTTAAGTTTCTTGACGAAATGTCAGTTTAGAGTAGGGAAACAGTCCTCCACCAGTCCTAATCTAAGGATAAATTTCTCAAAGCATAGAACAGAAGAAGAAATGAGGCACTTTGAAACCAGAATGTGTCCATGGAATATAAGAGTTTAAGGAACATAAAATATTAATGTTACTGTGGAAAGCACTGTCAAGATTTCATCTGGAATATTATCTGCAATTACGATGACCAGTGTTCAGGAGTGGCTCATTCAGAGAGGATTTGGTGAAGAGACAGCTTTGATGTTGTTTAGAGGAGTTGAGAGTCCATGTCATGAGAGGAGACCAAACAACTTATCTTGCTAAAGTTAAGAGACCAAGGGTTTACACAGGTATGACTTCCACAAAAGAATCAGTGAGAAAAAGTAAAATGGGAAAGAAAACTACATCAGCCTAAGGCCAATGACTGACAATACAAGATGGGAATACAGTGGTTATAAATACATTTAGGCTGGAATTATCATGTGTTACTCATGCACTGAAAAAGTGAGACTCTGAACCAGCCTGTCAGGTAGAGTAACAGGATGAGAAACCTAAACAGTTTCAAGCCAGAGTTGAGCAGTTTATGAAATTAATTACACAGCATGGTCAAGAGCTGAAGACTTGAATTTATGATCCACAGGTCCTTGCTGCTATTCCTCCTGAAACAAAATCAGTCATTCCTACATTTAAAAAATGCAATTATTTGTCCTGTGCTGTTGAGAGAATACCAGGACATCAATCCAACTGCAACATACAGTTACTTATTTTGGCCTTGTTTCTGTCTGTATTTCTGGGCAAGGGGGCCAGAGGAATCTCTGGAAAGGAGGAAAGATCGCTCCCTGCCCAGGGAGCAGCACATAGGGCACAGATACTCAGGCATCCAAGATGGCAGAAGGAAGCTTCCTCTGTATTTTGCTGCAACTTAAATCTCACCTGGAAGCCAAGACCTGCCTGCAAAGACCCACTGAGCTGTAGGAAACTTGCTTTTAAAGCTTCTTGATGTTATGTTTCTGACAGCTCTGCTGCCTGGCCCCGCTGCAACTCAGGGCATGCACCAGAGCACAGTTTCAACCAGGTCAGGCGAGACAGACCCTGCTGGGGTTGATGCATCACTGCTAGGCACTTCAGTTCCTGACATTCCTCTCAGTTTTCTCAGACCATCACCTTTATAAACAGGCACCTCCTTTGTGCCATCTCCCAGCAATGCTGGGGCACGGTCAGAAAACCTGTCTGCTTTGGGCCTTTCCCAGTTCTGTCATTTCAAGTGCACCAAAGCCATCAGCTATTATGTTGCGGTCCTCACCAAGAACAGATTTTAAGACCATACAGGAATTAATCTTCCCTCAAACACACTAATTCAAGAAGGCACAAGAATTCTCTCAGCCCCCTAACTCTGCAGAACCTTCCCCATATATTTCCCACTTCCCAAAAAGGTCTTCCAGACCCCTTTCAGCTAGGTTTATTGATTCCTTTCATTGAGAGAGGTGTCAGTTTGCCACAGTAATTTCACACATGAAGAGGATTTTCCCTGACCAACCTCTCCCCTGCGTAGGACATGCCTTTATGCCCTGCGTAGGACATGCCTTTATGCCCTGCCTATTTCCTCTCCCTGCAGAGGAAATCTATTCTCTTCTCTGGTTCTTTGTAGCATACCCCTTAGAAGGGTTTGATCTCCCCAGACCTAAAATCTTCCCTTGACAGAGTAAGTTTTCCTTGAAAAAAATCCTTCCCATATATCCTGATCTTTGATTCCCCTTCTAGCACAGGGAATAAATACCCTCTATAGCCCATGCTCTGTTCAGCCGCATCCCACAAAGCCCTTTTCAAGATTCTCCCTCCAAGGGAGAGGTAGCACGTATTTGTTCCAGCTCTAGAAGGTTCATGACAGTTTTAATCCCTTCTCCCTTGACCTACTTCCTTCAAGATTTCCACAGGCTCGCACCTACCTTTTGCTAGGTGCCATCACCTTCCCTTTTCATCACTCTCAAGTTGAGGTGACAGTACTCAGTGGTTATTTCAAATGCACGTCACAAGAATTCCTTCAACTTGATACTGACTTACAGTCTTTCTTACAGAAACGTGTCCAAAGGTTTCCATAGAATGTTACTGCCGCAGCTGAGGTTTATATTTCAGTTTTTTCCTTCTCCTTACGCCATGCAGCAGGTGCAGGACTCTTTTTAAAGTCTTGGAGAAAAATACTAATAACAGATCTTTCTCCATCTTTACCTTAACTTACTTCTGTGTAATCAACATTCTCAGGTGGGTATTTTTTTCCAGCTCCTATCCATGAGACAGCGAAGCTTCCTGTCTCTCTCCTGGGCAGTCTCTGGCTTAAGTCTCTTGACTTCTATTTTTAATTGTAGCCTCCTTGGAGAAGTGGTCTGGGTTTCAGCTCCTTGAGCTGTCTGACCTCTCCCTACTGCCTGATCACAGACAAAGGAACAGGTTCCCATGAGGTTTCTCGGTTCTTTCAGCTCTTGGTTCACCTGTGAACCACTCTGTATTTTCACCAGCTGGACTTTGGTTGTCTCTTTGGAGACAGCAATCTGGCTTTGGTGGCAGACTTTCTGTGCCTCTGTCCAAGCCTTCCAGCTCTCTCTCCAAACCCACAATCCAACCAACCAAAAAGCATCTCTCTGACTCAGCTCCCAGATAAATTTGTTTGCTTACTCATATGCAGTTTTGAACTTCAGGTTTGGGGTTACCTGCATCTCACTTCCCTCACCACTCCATTCAAAGCTCTGCAATGGATCAGGTTAGATTTTCTCCTTACAGCGAGTTCCTCAAACTACCAAAAGGTTTCAAACTAAACAAACACATACAACCCCCCCCTCTTGAACAAATAAAAACTCCAGATTTTAGATTAAGCACCAGATTTTTTTGAACAGGGAAAATATCAAAGGGACTTTACAAGACATAACAGAAACAAAAAAAGTTCATCAAACAGCACTTCTGGTCACTGCATCCTTGCAGCAGTGTCTTTCCTTCTACCTGGTTCCAACTAAATTAGTGGCTCTCTGAATGGCAGACTCTGCTTACTCCCCTCCGGCCCCAAGGATTTCCATTAGCTCTAGACATGGCTGCCCGCTCTCCTCAGCTCTCCCCCTGATCTGCAGACTCATCTCCAGACCGTGCAGTGACCTGCCAGCCACACTGACAGCCTCGAGACTCTGCTCTCCTCCATGAGCCATGGTGATCCCCAGGACGAAGTGGCCCCCCCTTCCCAGAGCTGTGTCCAAGCCTGCTGTTCTCAGTGCACCGACTGTGGAGACCCTGCAGTACGCTCTTAGGCCATTGGTTTGAGTGGGCAGGTAGCCAGGAGACAGACAAAAGCTTCTCCAAAGAATTTAGATATTGAAAATGGATTAAAAAAAGCAAAGAGAGAAGTGAAAACAGATATGTGATAAACTTAAAAGAGAACTGACAGATGGGAAATGCTGGGGCTTTAAACCCCAAGGGGTTTTCTCCACATTTTCAGTTCTGCTTAAGATACAACATTGATACATGCCTTATAGCAGCGTGCTGGGCAAATTCTATCCAATGCACAATATCCATCCTTAATATTTCAGTTGGAAAATAAAGTAATAATATCCTTCATAATAGCAACAGAAAGACACGCATATAATGTGTAAGTTATGTTTATTCTTTCTGTTCATCAGTACAGGTGCTTATCAATCCAGAAATACCACGGCAAATTCCCCTCCTGCAGCACCACCAGGGCCCTTTCCCCACCACAGGCTCTGAGCAGCCCTTCAACCCTCTGGCATTCACTAGTGGCAAATCCAAACCGCACAAGTCATGCTCTTTTCACGTACTCATGCTAAACCTTCCTTCTAAAAACATACTCAAAGCATACTCAAATTGTTCCCTGAAGGGCAAGCTATCTGAAGAAGAGTAGCACATAAAATAAAGTATGTCTTGTGCACGATGAGGACAACTATCGCAAGGCTGCGCTGGAATGAAACAAGTCTCAAGCTCTATTTGCGCAAGTGGAGAAGGATCCTTCTTTTGAGTGGGTGATCTAATCAGGTGCTCTGTCTGCTAGACCATACCACCACTGGAAAATTACACAGAATTAGAAGACTGAGCACAACATTTACTTAGTTGAACCACTGACCGTTGAACCGACTGGAAATTTTCAAGGTATCCTTAAAACAATGTGAATGTGCCTTAAGCCTCAGCTAAGCAGAGTAGGATTTAGCAAGACCTCAGCATTGGCATATCACAGCTCCCACACAAGTCTGAATTCTGCTATCATTCTCCGAAACTGCTCTAGCCACCATCTGAGCCAGGAAATGTTGGAAATGTTTCCGTTGTCTCTTTCAGCCATACAGATTTCACTCAGCAATAAGTTTCTGAACTGCAATAGAAACCAATGGTAATGTTTATTTCTGTGTTGACAGATAGACAAATGCCATATGGACTGTATGGGTGACTTCTATCACTAGGTCCATATATGATTTTGTAAGTTACAGGCATGGAGGATTAAACAAAAAACAATCCAAGACTAAGCCTCATAGGCAACTGAAAGGATTTTTCAAAAGGAAGGACTGTCCCTCCTACAATTCTCCAGTAACATATTTGGGACCTTAGGACAGGAGATCTTTTCATTAATTACAAGTGGATAGAACCAGACATGTACAGAAAGATAATTCTCATGTCAGCTTAAACATATGTTCCTAAGTTCAAACTTTATTCATGTTGGAGGCACCAGAAATAGTCAGAAATACTGTTTCAGCATAACTAAAAGCATCAGAATAATTACAGACAAGTATACAATCCAAGTGCAAATACTTCAAATTTCAAATATTTTTTAAATTTTTTGTTTTCTACATTTTAAACAAATATTTGTTTTTCTATATTTGCAAATATATAGATAGATGAATATATGTATCTACCAGCTCCTCCAAATACAGACAAACCACTATTGCTTTAAGTTACTTACAGGAATGTAAAGCCACTCAAGACTAAAAAGCTCTTGTTCAATTCTGAGACACAGCTATCTAAATTTCTATGCATTTCCTATGAATAGCAAAGATGCTATGTGGCGGGAGGCAGATTTTGTGGGGTTGAAGTAGGTACAAGAGAAATGCAAGATGAAAATGAGGTCTGTCATCAACGAGCATTTGCAGAACGCTCCACAATGCAAACAATCTGTTCTTACGTATTTTCACGCTACACAGCCCATCGTGAAGCTTTCAGGCTCAGACTGATAAGTGCTATGGTAGACACCCACCTGTGCTGTCCAGAGTACAGCCAGCAGCTGGAAGAAAGCTAAAATGAGGAGAGACTTTTTTTTTTCCTTCTGCAGAAATTATTATGATTTGTTTTCAGCCTCTCTGACTGCCCAGTCAAACACTTATATGCAAAACACTTAAAATACATAATTCTTCTGATTAAGTGGCTAATGAGCATACACATTATTGCTGTACAGAAAGATACATAATTCTTTTGATTAAGTAACTACTAAGTATGCATACCATCAAAGTTGTTCAGAAAGTTTCATTATATTGAACACCCTATAACATGCCCTGATGCCTTCAGAGGCAAAGACTGTAAAGTTTATTAAATTCTTGCATTCTTTTCCCCTTAAAATGTTATTTGTGAATTTAATACCTTTAAAATCTAACTACTGAGGGAGCTAATGGGACTCTAAATAAACAAACATTCAAGAAACCACTCCTGGTTTGGTTCAATAACCTAAATCTTGTATCAAAAATCAAATTCACAAGACAGCACCAGTCCTTTCCTGGCACTGTACAGCCAACTGTAAAGGCCCAAAGGCCAAACTCCTGCAAATATAACTACACAGGAATCAAGCATGACAGGAAATTTTCCCACTATGAACTTGGATCTCACAAGTTTGTGTGTTGTGTCATCACAAATGTTCACAAATACAAACAACAACAAGAAACAATGACTCTGGTTCCCAACTATGAGATTTTAAAAATACTTTTATAGACAACATGGAGACTTAATAAATATAATTTCTTTTGACTTTCTGGACTTCAGCATTTCCAAATTTCAGCTCATAAAGACTACAATAACAAAAGAAAAAAATGGAGATTTTCAGTCAGCCATGACTTTCTGAAAACCTCTACATGTAACATCAGCAAAGATGGATGAAATGTGTAGGAATATTCCAAGTGATGTCTGTGCTACAAATAATGGTAATATTTTAATTCCTAAGGGGGATAATGTGCTGCTGTAGGTATACCTAGAGTTTGTCGTTCCTTTTTTCTCCTCAGCAGAGAGCTTGCTTTGGATGCTCAAATAGACATTCATGGAAGGTATGAGACAGTTCTTGGCCAGTCAGCTACAATCAAGTGTTTTCCCTGTACCCTTCATGAACAGGTGATGCCCTGATGCCCTCTCTGTGTGACTAGGACTTTCTCACATGACAAACCCTCCACATTACCCTCCAAATTACCAACTTAGGGAATAAAAAATATGTAAATAAAATGCCTCCATATATTTTCCCCAAAGTAGATAGGGAATGACTGCCAGGATAGTGAATGCCAAGTATCTTCTCCTGATCATGAAGAATGCCTCCTTCCGTGCAGGTTTCCTGCAGCACTGCCTTGGAACAACACAGTTTCCTATTCTAATGGTGCCAAGCTAAAAAGGAGTTTACTCCTCTGGAAGACAGATTCAGTAAACAGCAGTACATATCCGCTACCAAAGAATCCTAAGATGTAGAAGTAATTACTCTTCTAGTCTTAAATTCCAGGGGGTTAGAAAACAACCACAAAAACAAGACATGTCAGAGACGTAAGAATGAAAGCTTACTGGTTGTAGATTTCCAAACCCTAGCAGCCTAGCAAAATGGCCTAAACTAGTAATATACGGTTAGAATAATGGTCTCCAAGGGCTTAATTACCTGTATCATTAGGTAGCGGTAGTCTCTCTAAAATTATATTGACAGCTCTTCTACAACCAAGCAGTTGATAATGAGGCAATAAAAATACATGACAATGCACACAGAAGAGTGCTGGAATAGCATCATATACAGCATCATCAGCTTTGATGTCAACAAACAAGAAAGGCTGAATTAAACTATTTGTGAACTGGTCACAAAAGAAAATCAAGAAGGACCCAGACACATTTTGTCATTAATAACTTTTAAAGTTCTCCCTTTGTGTGTGCAAGCCTATCAAAAGCAAAAGAATTTAAGAAAAAGAAGGGAAGACGACAACTATCAAGGTGCAAATGAGATGCAAGGAAAGAAAAAAAAAAAAGAGAGAAAAAGGCAGGGACATTTTCATGCCCCAGCTTCATAAAGCACTCCCTATATCTTTCCACATCACTCTGTCACAGCCATTATCCACTGTATGAAGTAACAACAGGAAAAAAACACACCAGAATACACAGGCCCAACATGCCAAATTCGTCACTATTGAAGCCCATCTCTTTAAACTGCATTATCCTGGAGACGAACTGAATAAAAGCAGGGAAATGTTTCTGCTCTTTCTACACAGAAAGAGCACTGGCTTTCTGCTGCATGTATGTGCTTCCAGTACTGCCTACTCCCATTTGCCCCTTGCTGAAGTCATGCAGAATGCTGTAAGAGATGCAGTGCCTGAAATCTCTCCCACCTTCTAGGTTCAGGATCTAAGGTGGATGATGTTAGAAATCCGGTGAGAAGAGGAAAGGACACTTTGGAGGGATGGCCACCTATCAACATGGAAAACAAAAGGAACAGAGGGGAGAGTAAAGGGGTCTGGAAAGGCATAGCCCATTACTTTGGCCCACAAAGTGGAGCAACTGGACAAACCGAGAGTTGGATTAGGAGAAGAAGGAAATACCTATAAGCAGAGAAGGAAAGTAGAGGAAAAAAATTTTGAGAAAGCATTCTTAAGGAGAGAATGGAGAGGAAGAGAACAGCAGAAGACATGGGGATCAGAAATAAAGGCTACAGTAACACAAAAGATGTAAGAGAACTTAGAGAAGAAGAAAAAAAAGGACATGAAAATGTAAGGAAGATGTAAGAAAACAGAAAAAGAATTAAGTGGAACAACAATAAAAAGGCAAATGTAAAGAGAAAAGAAGTGAAAGGACATCTAGACATCTCTAAGGCACAAATGTTTATTTTAATTATTTGTAACGTATTGGTATTTTTTTTCCAGAAACAGGAGAGCTATTAGGTAGGACTTCCAACAGAAGATCATTTAGGAAGGGTTTAAAGAAGGATTTTTAGTCTAACTACAGCCATAAATGGAGAATCACAACATCACTCCCTCCTCCCTGTTCAAGCACTCATTCTTTAATCTATCTTCAGCACAGCACGGGATACATTTTCAAACTGCTCTGCAGGATTTTAGCCATGTGGCTCCCATCGTGTTTAATGGGAATCCTGTGGACAGAGCTTTATATGAGGCTTTCAAAACGTACTCCAAAAATCTGTAAATAATGCACTAGTTGAATATTACCCTCTTTAATTCTCATGGGACATGACTAAAATGAAATAAAGGTTAGGTCATTTATAAAAGTAGTATTGGGAAGCTCATCAGTGTTTCCTATAGGGATATTTTTTCCTCTGTAACAATACTTAAAATGACTATTTAGGATTTACTTTTTCCATAATATCTAAAACAGAGAACAAAATAACTCAAACCACATTTGCTTGAGAAAGGAAGATCCAGCAGTTAACACACTAGCCTAAGAGTTGAGAAGCCCCTCTTCAAGACTTCGCACTGGCATAGGATACCATTGTGGCTTTGTTTCAGATTTTCCTCTGAAAATTGATTTAACAGTTTCCATTTCATAACAGCTTTATGATGACAATAAATACAGTGAAGCATTAATCAAAGATTCATCAGTTATAGAAAAAAAGCTCCAATATTAACTCCTTCTCTCCCTTCAAGAGCAGGGCTGTGTCTGTGATCAGGTCTGAGATAACACGAAAGTTTTGAGAAATGTAAATCCTTACCACCCATGGTCTATAAAGAAAAGACCTTCGTTTCTGTGCTTTCACCTTTCAGAAGCAGCATTCAGAATAAATCCATGAAGATACAATTTTATTCAGCTTTCATGCACCCAAACAGCAGATCATATTCCATCATCCTTTGGAATACGAACCAAATAGGCCTGGCTACATAAAAAGTTTCAGCGATTTCCATTTCAGGGCACAGATCCTCAACCTTTTCAACCTGTGCAAAGCAGAACAGCATCACTGCAGAGAAAAGAAGGCCAGTACATTCACTAGGCAAAAATTTAGCCAAGGAACAGCAAAGATAACATACCGAGCTGACATTTCTAGCTTCAGAAATGAACATTAGATGTAATATTAATATCCCCAGTTTACTATAAACTGTTACCTTATCCATGCAACTTGTGCTACCGTGAAAGTGGAAGATCACCTTAGGAATACATCTGTTTATGTTAAGATAACTGAAAACTGGGCTCAGCAAATAAAATTCTTCAGTCATGAACTAGTTAAGCACTTTTTTCCTGGACTCACAGAACAGATACTGGACATAAAGGTCTACTAAGAAAACCTCAGGAAATATCCGTAACATGAGAAGTTCAGCATCTTGCAACATTCTGAGTATACATATGTCAGTGGAATGCAGAAAAATTAGATGACTCTAGAAACTACTTTGTCTACCAGCTTCAAACTGTACCGGCATGATTTATTGCAAAATTGAATAACTTTGGGCAGAAGTCATTCCATTGAACTTAACAGTTCACTTCATAGAATCAGGGCCTTTGTGACTTAAGTGAACAGACAGCATGTATTTTAGCTAATCTGGTGGAAACAAAGCCTCACAAGCCTGCCTTACTAAGAAATAATTTAGTAGTTCTCCTGAGGGATATTTTTTCCCCTCTAAGCAAGAATCAACACAAAGAAAAAGATCCTTTTGAATCCTTAATTAAATATTATAAAAAGTTGAAAGAAAACAATCATTATCTTATAATACACCATTACAATGCAGGAGACTGATTTCTGAAAAAACCAATTTAGATATCCGTGTCCAGGAGGGGAAAAGGGCAATAACAACAAAAAAAAGCCGGAATGATACATGAAAGAGAGGCTGGGTTGGACATGCTGGGAATGCAGGGTAAGCACTGAACAGCAGCACCTGACACTACAAAAGCTTTAAAAATTCCATTTGCTCTTCAGAAAGGAAGGACAGATTACCTTCATCATGAGCAAAAACACTACACAGGGCAGGAAATCTTGTGCATGACAGGGGATTCTATTAATGTGATAAGAAGCTACGTCAGGTCCTTTTATACCCATAGCTGGGCAGGCAGAAAGGCAGGACTCTCAGGCAGTTATACAAAGGTGATATAACCTGTGGGTATAGGACACATCTAAGACTCCCGCTTGCTGTGTTACAAAGTTAAGCTATGTTTTATTACAAAATCTATAAAAATTCACTCAGGTTTTAATGTTCTGTAGTTATAAGGAAAAAAGATCACGTTTATTACAGATGTGACCAGGATACCTTTTCCTCCATTTTACCAGTGAGAGGAAAGGGGGCAGCCAGAAATAGACATACAATGCAAATCAACTTCTGGCTTTGTGACTGGTGCCATTGTGAGGGTTTTGGCTTTTATGACAAGAGGACATTCTTTGATGACTATAACCTATTAGAGAGGGATGGAATCCACCTGTCAAGAAGAGGCAAGGGAATCTTTTGCAGCAGGTTGGCCAACTTGGTGACATGGGCTTTAAACTGAAGGACTCGGGGGGTGGGGTCCAAAGTGGCAACGCACACGCCATCGCATCCAACTGGGGAATAAGCCAGGCCAACCAGAACAGTCACAAATGTTCCTTAGCTGCCTCCCAAGAAGAGAACCAGAAGGCCAACCACCTGAAGGGTGTGTATGGCTACAGTGGATCCTCTTCCACTCCCCTGGGAAACCTCCACGCTCGATTACCTCTCTGAAATGCCTGTACACCAACATACACAGCACAGGGAATAACCAGGAAGAAGCAGAGATCTGTGTGAGGTCACAGGGCCATGATCTCGTTGCCATCACAGAGACATGATGGGATAGCTCGCATGACTAGAATGCTGTCATGGATGGCTACGTACTTTTTAGGAAGGGAAGGGGAGGCCAGGAAGGGGAGGTGGTGGAGTTGCTCTCTATGTAAGGGAGCAACTGGAATGTATCAAGCTCTGCCTAGGGGCAGATGAAGAACAAGTCGAGAGCTTATGGGTAAGAATGAAGGGGTAGGCTAATATGGGTGACACTGCTGTGGGTCTTTACTACAGGACACTTGATCAGGATGAGGAAGTCAATGAGGCCACCTACAGACAGCTGAAAGCAGCCTCACAATCACAGGCCCTGATTCTCATGGGGGACTTTAACCACCCTGATATCTGCTGGAAAGACAACACAGCCAGGCACACACAGTCCAAGAGGTTCCTTCAGATCACTGATGATAACTTTTTGACACAGGTGGTGGAGGAGCCAACGAAGAGGGGTGCTCCGCTGGACCTTATACTAAAAAAGAGGGACTGGTTGTGGGCGTGAAGGTTGGGGGCAGCCTTGGCTACAGTGACCATGAGATGGTGGAGTCCAGGAGGAAGCAGGGCAATCAGTAGGATTACTACCCTGGATTTCAGGCGAGCTAGCTTCGGCCTCTTCAGACCTACTTGGAGGGATCCCACGCGTTAGGGCTCAGGAAGGTCGGGGCGCCCAAGACAGCTAGTTAATATTCAAGCACTACACCACTTCCTTCAAGCTCGACTGGTGCATCCTTATGAGCCAGAAACGAAGCAAAGGGGGCAGGAGACCTGCATGGATGAGCAAGGAGCTCCTGGCAAAACTCTAATGGAAGAAGAAAGCTTAAGGAATGTGGAAAAGGGGACAGGCCACTTTGGAGGAATATAGGAATGTCTACTTCGAATTAGATCTGGCAAGAGTTGTCAAGGACAAGAAAGGCTTCTTCAAATACATCACCAGCAAAAGGAAGGCTAGGGAAAATGTGGGCCGGCTGTTGAAAGAGGTGGCTGCCCTGGTGACAGAGGATACAGAGAAGGCGGAGTTACTGAACACCTTCTTTGCCTCAGTCTTTACGGCTAAGGCACGCCCTCAGGAATCCCAAACCCTGGAAGTAAGAGAAGAAGCCTGGAGAAAGGGAGACTTTCCCTTGGTCAAGAAGGATCAGGTTAGAGATCATTTAAGCAAAGTGGACACTTACAAATCCATGGGCCCTGACAGGATTCAGGCATGAGTGCTGAGGGAGCTGGCAGACATCATTGCTGAGCCCCTCTCCATCATCTTTGAAAGGTCACGGAGAACAGGAGAGGTTCCTGACGACTGCAGGAAAGCCAATGTCACTCCAGTCTTCAAAAGGGCAAGAAGGAGGACCCAGGGAACTACAGGCCAGTCAGCCTCACCTCCATCCCTGGAAAAGTGATGGAACAGCTCATTCTGGATGTCATCTCTAAGCAGGTGGAAGAAAAGAAGGTTATCAGGAGTAGTCAACATGGATTCACCAAGGGGAAGTCATGCTTGAGCAACCTGATAGCCTTCTACGATGGCATGACTGGCTGGGTAGAGGAGGGGAGAGCAACGGATGTTGTCTACCTTGACTTCAGCGAGGTTTTTGACAGTGTCTCCCATAACATCCTCA
>NW_009624813.1:4357-29182 GCF_000690535.1 Cariama cristata | reverse complement strand
AACTGTTAGTTCACTATTTGGAAAATAATGAAGAGAACGTGACTGCTTTAAAATACCCAAACTGTTCACACCTTGTGAGCTGGTATTCAAAGGTACTGTCAAACATCAGCAGAATATTTTTCTTTCTGTATCCAATTTTCAGTAAAAAGTCTTTTTCCTTGCCAAATGTAATTTTTCAGTATCCACCAACAGTATATGTGAATATTGTCTTTAATAACATTTGCTTATTTAATAAAGATGGAGTTCTTTAACTGATTAAATAGATGTTCTATTAAAGAGATATTAAAGACGACTAATGGGGATAGCATTCTTGGCAGCGAGAACTTATACATCATTAATAAGGTATTGGACTGAAGAATTTGGTACCTTGGTTATCACAATGGCTTAAGGGAGGAAGCATGGGATTCCTTTGGAGCACGTTATTTATTAACTCCTAGATGATCACCTAGATAACGGTAAAATGATGTGAGCATGACCAGATCTATCTTCTGTAGCAACTTTGGGGGAGTCTTCTATATGTTCAGATGAAAACTCTGCAACAGGGTTTTAGTGAAGCAAAATTATTCTTCATACCACTGCTGTTGCATTTTGGTATGGAATCAGAGGAAGTTTGTTCTGTTCCAGGTGCACTCAGCCTTTAACATTGATGCATATTGTTTGGTTTTGCAACCAGTTTTGCTCATCAGCTGAGTCAACATGGGTTTTTTGGTAGAGGTCGTTTTAGATTTCCAGGAAAGCATTCCAGCCCCTCCTTCCAGAGGAAATCAACACTGGTAACACTTAACTGAAAAGGATGTTGTGCAATTCATTTTACTAAAATTTGTAAGATGATTTAAAACCCTCAAATGGAAGCTCCAATCAAAGTACCAAGAAGATGTTACTATTTACATCTAAATTTGTAGGGAATCATTTGAATGCTATTTAAGAACATGTATTATTTAATTTTTTAATCAGAGAACGCAGGTGAAGAATCTCACTGATCATAGCATGAAAAGTGTAACACCTATCCTCAGGGATGTGGAGGAAGCTTTGAAGTTGTTACGATTATACAAAACACTCTTCACTACCTCTGCAAAGTTGCACAAAGGATGAGGCTGAATACGCTTTCATATAGATAATGTTTCTTCTGATAGAAATGAGCACTTTGTAGAGGATGTCAATAAGATATAAATACAGTCTCTTGAGTCACATAAACATATAGGAGAAAATTACAGATAGCTGAGACCTCCAGGGAAAGGTCTACATCCAATATTTTTATAGCACGGTTGATGCACTGCAGTCATCTTTTCTCCAAAGAGTTATTTTCTTTTGCTATTAAGAGCGGTGGGGGGCATGTGGCAATTCTCTACCCCTCCCGCTTGTTTGGGACGAACAGGAGTTCCCTCAGCAGACTTATATGCTTTGAACTGCCCCTACCAGCTGAACTATTCTTTTTATGGCTTTCTAATGCTCCTATCAGTTTAGAAGCAAGCAATGAGAAACAGATTCAACAAGGGGCCCCGTGAGAGGGGAACACACATCACCAGCCCGCACAGCCGAAAGGTGACTCCAGCTGCCATCTTTGCAAAATGTATTTTCTTCCCTAGGCACTGGATCTGTGTGAAGAGGAAGGAAAACTGTGACAGCTAATGAGTTACTTGCAAGGTTAAGTTACAGTTTTGGAAGAATGATGTCAATCAAACATGCCTGCAGAAGAGCTGCTTTCCCCAAGCATCCTGTTCATTCCTTTGGCTCAGCACATCGCTGGCCCACTTTGGGTATTTTTTGCTGTTTTCTTTGTCTGTTCTTCTCCACTAGGTTTTTATGATGCATTAAAGAGGTGTTGTGGGTTAACCCCAGCCGGCAGCTCAACCCCACCCATCCATTCGCTCCCTCCTTGCAGTGGAATGGGGAAGAGAATCAGAAAGGTAAAAAAGAGAAAGTGAAAACTCATGGGTTGAGATAAAGACAGTTTAATATGGAAAGCAAAAGTTGGACATGCAAGCAAAACAAACCAAGGAATCCATTCCCCACCACCCCTGGGCAGGCCGGTGTTCAGCCATCCCCAGGACAGCAGGGCTCCATCACACCTCACAGTGACTGGGGAAGACAAACGCTGTCACTCCCAACGTCCCCTCTTTCCTCCTTCTTCCCCCAGCTGTATGTGCTGAGCATGACGCCATACGGTATGGGATATCCCTTGGGTCACTGGGGTCAGCGGTCCTGGCTGTGTCCTCTCCCAACTCCTTGTGTCCCCCCAGCCTCCTCGCTGGTGGGGTGGGGTGAGAGGCAGAAAAGGCCTTGACTCTGGGTAAACAGAGGTGCTATGAAGAAAATTAACCCTATCCCAGCCACAACCAGTACAAGAGGCAAGCAGAAATAATTCACCAACCAGTTTTGGTGGCACAGAACTAAGTTTGGCTGAACTGAATCTGCAGGAAGGCAGAAGCCATGACCACCAGCTGCGAAAGGCAGGACAGAACGTGGAAAGACTTCATTTCCAGCCATGTCATCAACCCCAGTCACATCTTTATCTTTTTAAAGGTTTTAATCATTATCCTCATTTGGCCTAGGCTTTCACCAATCCCAGCTGTCCCCACTGTAAGACATATATTACCAAAACCAGCACTATTGGAACTCTGCAAGCAGGTGTAAATATTTGTAAAGACACACTCATAAAAAATAACAGAACAAGTCCTGTTTACCTTCATAAGTCTTCTTTTAATTTTTCCCAAACTTTTTTCTCTTTATTTTTTAAAAACCCTTGAAAAAAATTGGGCTGCTCATATTTCAGTTCAACACTAGTATCTGCCTCCAGCAGCACTCACAGAAATCACAGCCTAGACTTTCAAAAGTAGGTGACTGAAAGGTGAAGCACAGGTTACACTAACTTTTAATTCTGCCTCTGTTTCTGAAGCATTTAAATACTCCTGAAGATCTCACATGAAATTTTTTTCTCATCTTTCATTCCCCTCCAGAGTATTACATAGGATGGAGTCCCACTAAAGGCCTTGGCCTTACATGGATATGGGAGTTGGGAGGTGTCAAGTTTTTTGAATCTAGACATGACACAGAGATTTAACTACCCTTTTAGTATCAACTGGCACTGCTCCCAGATCGATAGTAAAGTGGCTTACGGCAGCATTAGGAAACTCTCCTTGAACTGCCCGTGCTATATCTGGTCAGTGGATAGAGGCAGCACCCACGTGGCAATGTGCCCTTCTGTCCTTCTCTCCTTCTCTAGTGGCAAGTGAAATGTCTAAAATGGTGAAGGAGAGACTGGTGTAAATGAATCCATTGTGACTTTTACTGGGAGCACGGTGGGTGCTGGGCTGGGTCTGCAGGCACGATGCAAGTTCTGCGCAGGGCAGGGCAGCGGGAAGGGGCATAGTTCCTCACCCTTGTGCTTTGATCCAAAGTCTCTGACATGTGGCCACACTGCGTTCAGCAAATGTCTTCAAAATAACACTAAAACAAAGACCAAATGATCTGACAAACCAACGTCAGCCAAGAACTGTTCTAGCCACTTATTTCTTCCATTAAGGATTTTGAATCTTCTTTACCATGTGTTGCATTCCCTTTAACTTGCATCTATCAATGTTACTGAAATAGCAGAGGTTTGCTGAATAGTCCAAAGGAGGAAAAGCCCCTGTGCCTTTTGAAATCTAAATTTAAAGGGGATCCAGGACATAGTTGCAACTTTGGGCCTGAATTTTCTTTAATTGTGGTTATGACTGTTTGGTTTTCACAGCAGAAAAGAGGAAAGTTATAAACTAGTGGAAAGATAACGGTTTCTCTTTCTTTAGAAAACATAAATATATAGTCTGTAAATTTTATTTTGTTTTTAAACGGAGACGTCTTGCTCAGTATGTTAATAGGTCTAAGACTTATCGCTTGTATTATGGCATTATGGCCACAACGAATGTGTGGTTTAATTGTAGCTCACATCTTCTATTTACAAGCAATTGTGATTGATTACTCTGAACTGCAATGAATGGCAGTTCATTTAAGAAAAAAAATTGAATCAGTAAAAATATAAAGTGTGGAGAAAAAAAAAGCTACAGAAATTGAATGTACGCATAGCTGTTTTTCCAACCTCATTGCAAAACCATTCATATAATTTAAAAGCACTCAGAAATGAGGTCAGCTTCTGGCAGATCATGTGGTTCTGACTTTACTGAACCACTGTTCTGTGATCAGCTCCGTATGTGTCATCCTTCTGCTGTGTAATTTTGTTTTCAAAGTCTAAAGATATCATTAAAGTGACATGTCTGCAGCCCAGTATAAAAAACTGAGCACTTTGCAGTTGAAAAAAAAAAGAGTCACAAATTTGTTAACTATTAAAGATACACAGAACAGAACTGCTTTGTGATTACTGTTTAATCATCAGAAATATCTTGTTTATTCCTTGAGAGAAGAAAGCTTCCAAGAAGACAAGAAAAATATTATTGCAGACATAGAGCTTCAGGTTTCCCTAAAGCTTACCGGTGGTCCTCAAGTTTTGTACGCTTTTCTTAATATCCTCCTCATTCAAACACCTTGCCTCCTAATTTCATAAGAGAAGGTAAGGTCTAGAACAATGGCTTTCATATCATTGTCTTAAAGTAATAGCAAGAAGCACTGAAGCTAAATATTTAGGCCAAAAAAATCTTGCCTTATGATTGAAATCTATGGAATAGTTGACGCAAAACCAGCATGACTTGGATGTTTCATGGAGCTTCACAGAAGAGGGAGGTAATGAAAATAACTTGGGTTTGTAGCCTGAATTTCCCTAAAATAAGTTTCTCAGTCTGTGGAGACTTTTTTTTCTCTTTGATATGTTATGTCTTTCTGAACATAAAGAATAATCAGCCAGTACTCAAGCACTTTTAAAATAATGAAGGAGAGTGGAAATATTTCTGAAAAGAAATAGCTTCTAGAATATTTTATTTCTAATTATTATTTCTAATAATTATTTCTATTATTTCTAATAAGAAATTGTTGTCCAAAGTAACATCAAGAAAAAATAACTATTTTTAGAAATTTAGAGCTCAGGTTACTCAAAAAATACTATAATCTTACAAATTTCAAGTTCAGTTAAAGCACTTATCTTTGCAAATTACTGAAAAAAAATACATTCCTATTCTTACAGGAGCAATGTAAAAAATAAGAGATCTTTGACATTACCTTTGATACTATCTTCAAATAACCTAGTGGAATCAACAAATTGAAAATGAAGAGTTTCAGTCAAAATGTTGGCACGCAGATCTAACTAGTTGAGGGAATGTGATCAATAAAGATCATCAAGCAATCAGCCAATTTCATCCTTACCAATAATTTGAATGGGAAAAGCTCTTCGAGACTTTCACGTCTTTCATGACTATCTTAAGTCAATTTAGAACGTATGTACTTGGTTTTGTAGCACATTTTGAAAACCAGAAGTTTCCTGTCACCTGTAAACTGTATATTTAGAAATTATCTAAATTAATCTACAACATCTACTTTTTATAGCACTTGCAATGGATTTTATATCACTTACACTGGAGATAAACTCTAGATTTTTTTGTAGACCATACACAACATAAATCCCTTTGATCTGTCATGCATACTTTAAAAAACACTTAAAATATTCCAGTTACTATTACAAGTGATTTAATTTTTCGTGTAGCCACAGAAAATACAAGTGAATTGGAATTAGCAAAACAAACTCCAGAAATATAAATCTTACAGGGTCAACACATAACTAGCTTTTATCACAGGTGGCAAATTTCACCCTTTCCAACTTTACAGGAATTCCTTTCCTTCACACTTTTCCATGTTAGAGAAACAACTTTTAAAAATTTTGAAGAAATTGTCTTCATCTTCCAGTTTAGGGTCAGATTCTGCAGGTGTATTAAGGGTTTTTAATGCTATGACAACAGCCACAAAACCTGCTACCTGTGCATCAGATCCCAATGGCCTAGCCATGTATGAGTTGTTTCATCGTGCGAGCTAGTATTCATAAGCATTTTATCTTTACCAGTGCTCATCATTACCAGCTCATCAAATCATAACTCACTGCAGTGTAATTTTTACTAAGGAATTGTCCGAAGGCCTCTATTTTAAACAACAATGCCAGATACACTGAAATATCCCATGTCCTCTCTGCTTCCATGGGCTACACAATAAATTTGAACAATTACATTAGGAAATGTTTTATGCTTTGTCTTTATATGTACTGCAATGTTAACTGCATTCAGACGTAAGGTTATATATATTTGACCTCCACAGTTTAGCTAAGTGTTCAGAGCAATGAGGGCAACTGCACTGCAGCTAGATCTACTTCTTTTCATTTGCTACAGCAGTATCCTAGCTTTGATTTCGGCAATTAATTCTCATGTCTCTGAAGTTAGGTAAAGCAATCTCATTTTATACTGGATGGTCTATCTAAGGACCAATAACCAACACTTAAATTTACAAAACAGAAAAAAATAATTTCTGTATTCATTTCAAGCTTGCAGAGTAATGTGGGCTAATACTTCTTAAGAGGCTAATACCTCTAAAAAAATAGGGCTGTAACAGGTAGTTCTGTGAAAAAAGAATTGCTTAATGCTGAGTAGAAATCAAAAAAGGAATCTGAAAAATGGGAATTATTAAGAAAGGGTTAGAAAACAGAGAGAGATTATTATACCACTGTACAAAGTAATTATTCACATCATGAATGCAATCTTTGCTGGTGGTCCAGGTGGAAAAAGAGTGTAGAAGGACTGGTACAGAGAAGAGGATCAAACACATAAATGGATCAAAAGAGGACAAGCAAGTAAATGTAACAGCTTCTCTGTGAGGAACAAGTGCACTAGGGCTCCCCAGCTTTGAAAAGAGAAAACAAAAAGGGAAATGACTGAAGTCTAAAAAATTATGAGCCATCTAAGTGAATAGGGAAGAGTGGTTTTCTGTCTTTTTCAGTCCAGGAACACAATATGAAACTAGAGCTAGCGGATTCAAAACAAAAAAAATGGCTGTGATCTTCACATGATGAACTCTTAAGCCATGGAAAGCTGGGACCAAAGTGTTAAACGATCATCTGCATCAGATATTGAAGACAGTGGACACTCTCATGCCGAGGTTTCCCCATAGCCTGAGCCATGGAGAAGGCAGGTAGCCACTTCTGGACTCTCTGAAATTTGTGGCTTGTCTTCACATTCAATTGCAGATGCAGTCAATTAAAATAATCTGGCCTTGTGATGACAGATATTGCCATATCTAAATTGGAGAAGGTGGCATGATGTTTCCTAGCTTGCAGTCAAAAAAAAAGAAGGTTTTTCAACTGCTCCCTTAGGTGAGAGAATATTTTGGGAGAAGCATTACCCTGTACTTACACTCTTCCCGTGGTGCCTTCTGTTGGTTACTCTCATAAACAGTACACCAACTAGAGAAACACAACTGCTCTTATGTTCTTGTAGGGAATTTGCCCATTTTTGTCTGGTCATGTTTAGCAAAATATCAAACAGGCTTCACAAAAGCCTGATAATCAGTGTATTTAAAATTAAGGAAAAAAAAAACTGATGATTGAGACGCATTTTATTCTTCAAAACATCTCTCTTTATTAACCAGCATAGCTTCATTCCTCTTGAGTCCAGCTGAGCCAGTTGTTTTCTGTTCAAGAGTTGCTTTCTTACAAAGTCCTTATGCCAGTGGCAGCAGTTGCATTAGTGATTAATTCATTTTACAGGTTATATCTGCTGCAGTTGGTAACTAGGTCATGGTTCCTGCTTTTTCCTGAGCTGATGAAGAGGAGACAGGGTAATAAGCAGCTCTATGGGAATCTGCAGGTAGGGATGTTCAGAGAGAAGAGGCAGGGCCATACAGCTGGTGCCTGACCACCTGGTCTCACAAACTTGTTAGCAGGGCAGAAATTACCTGGCAGCCGAAGCTACCAAGAACTTTGGAAGCTGAGACATGGGCAAGGAGCTTTGCAGCTAACCTCTAACAGGAGCTAGCAACAGTGCTGCTCAGAGGACCAAAAATAGCATCCCTACCACAACCAGACTTACTATCATAATAAGCCAAGTCCTCACTCAGTAGTCTGAGACACTACAGCTTTTCTGTGAAACAACAGAATATGTTTTCCTCTGGTTTATTGTCATTTACGATAGTTTTCTTTACATTTAAATAACATTAATTGGAAACTATAACCAAACACCTCTTTCATTGGATCTGAAAGCTTCAGTTGTTTATACAGGCCTTTAGAAACCAAGCTGTTTAGAAATTCCCAAGTGACATGAAAGAAGCTGATCTGCCAAGACAATTCTTTTTTTAAATATATGTTATATATTTCACAAAAGTTTTTCAGGTACACAACAGATGTTCTGGGGAAAAAAAAAAAAATTCAGAGAGCTCAATAGTTGGTTAGCTGATGAAAGCCGTTGAACTTCACAGATCAGGTAAAAACTCTAACAAAAAAAATATTATTCTGGAGTTCTTTGTCTTCCTCACAGCCTCATACTCTTGTCAGAAAATATTTTTAAATTATTCGATTCTATATTGAAACAAATACCAAAGCATTGGTTGTGAGGGGGTTGCTTTTTTTTTTTTTAAATAGAGAGTCCTTATCCTCTTCTTAGTCCAAATTATAGCCAAACACTTTAGGGTTCCTTAGACATTTACTTTCCTACTGAACCTTACTTTACCAAATGAACCTTTGTAAGACTGAAGTAAGTCATGTGCAAGATGGAGGCCCGTCTACATTCTGCTTCAAACATTTTTTTAAATTAGGACATGAACAATCAGGAGCTGCGTATTGACTTGAGATAAGTTTCACAGCAGGTCTTGTTTTCCACGGAATTCTTCAGTCATTTCACTCTTGTTTCATCCATTCACCCAATATAGCTGAAGTTTATTCATATTCAAGTTCTACTACTCAAAGTCTATATTTTGGTTTGTAGGTGCTATGAGGAGGCTTTACAAGGAATTTTAGCAAGATAGAGCCATGGGGGGTGAAGATTTTAGTATCCATTAATAGAGCCCGACTTTATGAAGCCCCCTGCACTAACAAAGTAGAAGAGAAGAAGGGGTTATTTACATGTGAAGTACTTTTCTGTGAATCTTGATATGAGATAAATGTGGAAACTGGAATGTTGTTTTGATTTTTGCATGAGCATGAAGTGTTCAGGTAAGCAGCTGAACGATGGCAGATAAATTGAAATGTATATGTGGCTGGCTGATTGACCCATGCAGAATTATAGGAATTGTAACAAACTGATAAATATGGTTGGTTTGAAAACAGAAGTAATTAATCTATGCATTAAGTATCATTATCCATATTTCGCTCTTGCTAGCACGTCTCCCAGGAAAATTGCAATGCTCTATGTTGAAGACAGGTAGTTACTTATGTGTAAAAAGCCAGACAGTAATAACTAAAAGACTGATTTACGTATTTGATATTTCACTAAGCATTTCTTAGAACATTTCCACCTATGATTCAGTGTATAAAAAAACCCAAATAACATTCGCAAATGGCTTTGAACATACTGCTTGTACAAGCTGTAAATTTCTATGAGGTTTTTAATTGAAAATTATTAGAATTACTCAGTAATGTCAATGACAGACTTGCAAACATGTATCCTTACTTTCGACAAAGTCTACTGTCTAAGTTATATATTATAACTTATTATAGCATTATACTGAATGCAATTTTAAATATTCTCTCTCATATTTATTTCATACACTTGACTTTTCTTCTACTGTAATGGTCTCTCTTCAGCCAACAACAACCATTTTCTTTTTTCCTGAGTGGATTTGAAATGTCAGATAGCATTTACTGTAAGACATTTTTGTTAACTCTTAGTTAAAAGCAATTTTGCAGTAACCGTTTTAAAAAAATACATATTTCGTGACTACCTCTAATTTCCTGACCTTATGAGTGTCCAAACAAGTGTAATTCATGCATTTATAATTGGTAATGCATGTTTTATGGACAATAAGACAATATACAAAAAAACAGCATATGATACTGTATTTATGATGTGTCTTTATGTACTGCCCTTATACAGCTTGTTATGATTATTTACCACTGAAATGTGGATATACTGAAGGGAGAACAATTTTATTTCATTTCCTACTTAGGGTAATTCTACAAAAACTTTTCCGTTTCACTCTGATTTAAATTCATTGGGATAAGATGTAAGGTTATAATGAGTTGCTCTTTGAAAGAATTGAAAGACTGTTTAAATTGTAATAATTCTCTTCTATAGAAATCTGTGGAAAATTCTTGCCTAATATATTAATATTTTTAAAAGAATACTCTGAAATTAATGTTAAAATCACAGATGTCCTGTATTCACATGTACTAGAAGATGTTATTTTAACATTTACCTTCAGATATTTTCTAATGGCAAGCCAGGTCAACCAAACAGGTTAACCAAATAAAAAAGAGAGAACCTCTTCTATTTTAAAACTATCATATAATTGAAATTAATTATCTTTATTCTTAGTTCAAGAAAGTTTTAGAAATATTTATTAAAAAGGCAGTGTAGAAAGAATTCTTTTGAAATGCATTGACAGAAAAACAAATCTTTAATGCCTGAAGAGTACTTATTCCAGTAGCAGTGTTTCTCTGACTTTGAGGAAATAGCTATAAGTAGATAAAAAAGAATGATTATACATCACAATAACCACTAAAGAAATGTATGCACACTTGTGCGCATTAAAGACATTTTCAGTTGCTGTTTTAAGTAACTATAACAGTTTTAACAGTCTTCATCTTAGATTTTTAAATACCTTCAAAAGTCTAATATATCCTAAATTTCTTCAGTCAAATATTTTTTAAAATACACTTTCATGTAATACTGAAATATAAGGTAACTAATTTTCCTCAGTTATGCTAAATACCTGACTCAACTTTTCAACAAAATTTCACTTTTTTAATATCATCAGCTAAACAATATTTGTAATTAAAACACAACAACATACTCTCAAGAATAATGAAAGACTACTAATAAGAGTCTTCAGATAACATTTTTCAATACTTACGAAAACATGAAAAATATTGGTAATTCATACAGCTACAGCATGGAATACTAAACATGTCTACCATTTTTTTAACCAGTCTTTGGAAAGAAATACATTGAGTTTTTATTCAAATATGGAAACCAACTAGTGATCCAATAAGATTACATTTCATTAGTTCTAAAATGACACAATTGTCTGAGTAGAAGAGTAGCACAATGTTGTACAGGAAAAATCTATGGGGTTTTTTCCCTGCAGAATGGCAAATTATATCTAGCTTGAGAGATAAATGGACATACTGGAAAATATTTTAGAAACTAAAATATTATATTCGAGATTAAATATCTCTAGTTCCATAACTGAAACCTGATATTTGGAAATTTAAATAATTCAAAATAGTTTAAATTTCAAAACTTTGCTTATTATTACCCAGTCTATTATTTTCTATTCAGTCATAACCCAAAAATGTTCCTTATCTCTATAAGCAAATATATCTTCTTAGTAAAGAACAAAACACAGTACCCACACTAGTATTTTGCAAAGGAACAAATATTAATTTAACTTTTACTGAGTCCCTATCTTTAACTTACCTCAGAAATGAGTTCCCCAGCATATGTTCTTCCTGGGTGTCTTTGCAGCACATTTCTACTCTGCCAAGACCATACATACATATGCTTCGGCTTTATGTATATCATTCATATGGAAATACATTATGTTAAAGAGCCTCAACACCACAGCGTAAGAAAATTGTGGATGGTAGTGAGAATATCATGTTCTTGAAGAGCTTCATAAAGCATAAGTTATTAAGTAAGCACTGTCTTGAACCCGAATTCAGCTAAATAAAGATGAAAGCTTGTCAAAAAGTTGAAATGATACCCTAACAAATTGACAAAATTAATATATTATTATAAGTCATGAATAGTTTAACCACAAAATTAGATGGGCAGATATGCTGTTGTTTCATCTTTAATCAAATTAAAAAGTCTCTCTATTGTAGGCGCAGATCGGTAATCATATTTCCATAAATAATTGTTTCAATTATAATCTAAACATTCAACTACTGTTAATATTTAAAACAGATTCATTGATGTTGTGATATAGTGTAAAAGAAAAAAATATAAATGCTGCCACAGGTAATTATTAGTGGCTTAGCTGTCAGTTAGTCAAATCAACTAAAAGACCAATTACTCTGACGATACACAGGTTGAAAGGCTGGTTAAAGTAGAATACATTGTTGGCATTAGGTCGTGGTTGGCAAGTTCTGATTCTACAATAGTGGGGTTTTTTCCCTATGAATTATTATAATGAGGATATTTTGCATTTGAATTCACATACAGTAACTTGTTCTCAACTTTAATGTCTTAATCTTGCTTAAATCCTTATAACATGCACAGCACACTTTCCATAATGCAAGTTCTGCATTACATTTCTTACTAGAAAAATGAAGGTTTAAATAAAGACAGAGACAGCAACACAAAATGCTTCCTGCAAACTTCCTTTTCTTTCATACACATCCATAGAGAGCTGAGTAGGTCGTGTAAGACGTTCTGCCTCCAAAAGACGGTAAATCGCTCTTGAAACTTCTACGTACAGAGTACAATCATATCCACCTCATGGAATATGTTTCCCCTCAGAAACATCAACTCTGAGGTGGTTTTTCAGACGAGTGTAAGCGGTCTGGAAGGACATGTCAGTCAGTTGAAAAGCCTGCTATGGTCTGCTGCTGTTGCTTCACTTTCAGAGAAAAGTGACTACAGCATTAATTACTTCCAAAGACCCATAATACCTTAATTCTTTACTTTACTTTTGTTAAAAAAAAAATTGACACATGAATCATAAATCTATGGAAGTAAATTAGAGAAGGATGTCTGGGTTTCTAAAAATATCTCCCCAATCACTCTGAAGAATATTTTTAATTTGTTCACGTGTTTATGCACGCTAAGAAGCACAAAACCAGAGTATTCTAAGAAATCTCAAGCTTTACTCTTCACTGTTCACAACTTCTCAAAGTTTTTTTCAACAAAAAACTTATCTTCTTTAGTCATTAGTAATTTCAGTACTACATATTGCTGAGAAGTTATACTAGACCAGCTGCTAAAATGTTGAGATAAAAGACATCTAGGTGTTTTGAACCAAATTCAAGTATTAAGCACCAAAATGCCGTGTTCTTATTCAGGGTGCTACATCAATAGTTGCGTCTCTCTTCACATACAAATAGCCTAATCAATTGGTTCCTAATTATGAATTTTATTCCTGTTGCAAAAATTAAGACATATAAATTATATAGTCTTATTACATATTGCTAACTGGAAAGAAGAAAAATAAATCAAAATCTTTTTAATACAGTGAGATTCTGCATCTACTAAACAAGAAATAGTGACTGAGTGAATCCCACAAACACTTTAAAGAGTAAAAGTATCACAGAAACTATATGGAAAAGAATTAAAGCAACTTACACATTCGTAAGCAAATAAAGCAGAGACACTTTGTCTCCCGTTTAGGTGCCACGTATGTAAATAAAGAATGGAAACTTTTAAAGGAGGCATCTTGTGGTACATCATAATTGGCAAAATTACCAATTCTTTTGTTGTTGACTGCAAGCACTTGCAGTTTCCCTTGTCCATTACTGAGCTTCTGAATTGTAAATTAAAAACATCATTATTTAGCTGCATTATTAGCTAATTTTAGTAAATTCAATTAGTTTTAAGCACCTGACATGTTAATGCATTTAGCTTATAGTGTCTCTTACTATTGGTTTTCTTGAGACTGAAAATTATTTCATCAAAATGTGAGCAGACTGTAATATAAATCTCAAATTGTCTTAATTTATAATGAAACATCACTGTTAATGATGGAGCACTGTATGATGTGATTTGACTTAGAATACAAGCTTAGATTATCTAGTACTTGCAGCTAGAAACAGCAGAGATTTTATTTGGTTTAATTTGGTGCATTAGTATTTACATGAATCAGATGGTAAAAGTAGAAGACAATGCTGAAGAGTATTTCCACCTTGGTGGAAGTTGAAAATTATTGTTTCAGATTGCTTCACAGTACTAGTAACAAAAAGATCACTATTAAATTTTGTCTTTTATTTCTCAATTCATCTTCAGAAACTGTTAGTGATGCAATTTATTTAAAGGGGGAAGAAACTTAAACCGTGACAGCTTAATTAAGGCACAGGTGTTGCTCTGCTTTGTATCATTCAAATGTAAAGTGTTAACATTCTACATCATCTTCCAAAATAAAAAAAAAAAAGAAATACAAAGTATATCTCTTTATAGCAATCTTTATCACAAGTATCGTTTCTGAGGTGAAATTGTGTAAAGTATAATTGCAGAAGGATTATTTTAAAATAAATATGTAAGGTCTATTAACTAACATGAAAGGGGAAACTTTTTTTTTTTTAATTCTACAGCCACTTGATCTGGGATTAGCAGTTCTTAGGCAATACTATATTTCCTTAGACTGCAGACCCTCAGGAGGGTTAAACAAATATTCTTGTTACTGTTTCAGGATACAGTCTCTCCCGGGAAAAAATTACCCAGCCTTTTTCTCCTAACATTTTATACCAAAAAAATAATTGGCAAATAAGAAGAATTTAAATTCTAAGAAATGAATAGTAATGAACTGATAACTAAAATATTGCTTAAAGGTTCAAATACACAAAGATTGTAATAATAGTAGTATTCTGTTAAGCTATGTATACTTCATCGAAGCCAGCGGAAAGGAAAACATACCATATCACCACCATACCGCAGGCATTTTCATGCAACCTAGTGCAAATTCAAAGCTTTCTCTGACTGTGTCCAATAAAACAGCCACAACTATTTTTAAATACATCAGGAATCCGTGACCCCATAAGTAGTAACTTCCCTTTCTTGATGGAGTGCGCATCTCACTTTTGTAAGTGTCAACGGTTTCTGGCTGGCTGGCTAGAGACCACGGCATACTCTGCTTTTCTCCCAAAAAGGCCATGTCATTCTTATACAACTTAATCAGTGGCTACATACAGGAAAGCAACACTGCAGCCTTTCTGATCATTTTAATGAGGACCCCTGGCTATTCAGTCATTGAAATATAATTGACTTGCTCTTCTCTTATTTTCATAATAGACACTCCAACCTAGACCACATTTATTTTGCTATAAGAAATGTCAAGAAAGATTGGAAGTTTTCTGAGTGTCCCCATTAAAACTGAAAACATGCCACCCTGTCTTTTGCATTAGCTGCGATCATTTTGTATAGAACTCATTATGCAGATAGAAGATGCAAATGTTTCATCTATCTCACATCTAACCAAACTGCAAGTGCCAAGAAAATAAGCACGAGAAAAATAATTTTCTCTTTCTATGTATGTGCGTGCGCCTGTGGTGTTTGCATTGTGTTACAATGCCAATACCCATGTGTGCATGTGCACATATGTGCTCATAGATAACATACACATAGCTCAAGGTCCTAATATTTTATTTCAGGTAAAATCAAAAAGGTTGTTTGGTACACATCATCACAGCCAAGGAAAAGCAATTTTCTCAACTGGAGCAGCTCTACATAATAATAACTATTATTTTAAAATCAAATGAGTAGCAGAAACCATTCAAATGTGAAGATATCGTCATGCACAGGAATGCACTCAGTGTTGTTTTTTAACTAGAATAATGAGCGTTTGCATGTCAAATGTGTTATTTTGAATAAGTCCTAGTCACTTACTATGACCACCCAGTTCACTAAATAAAATATCAGGTAAAGAACTGAGTCTACTGCATGCTAAGTAAGTTCTGCTTGTATCTGGCTAGAGTGTGACACTCATTTCCCAGCTGAACGCAATCTTACATGGGATATCTAGCATGAAAAGTCATTCATTGTTGACTTAACTGTGCAATTTGCAGTGCAAAACAAAAGATATCTCCTCCTGTCAATTATTAACACATACAGCATCTTAAGGATCCCACTGGTAAATACTATCCCTATTACATCACCACTTTTTAGTATTTTAAAGAGATGACTACACAGGTGTCATTACTTAGCATGTTACTAATCACTTAAATTACGACCCTCACATCTCTCATGATTTTCCAATCAGGTTTTCAGCCATCTGCATTCCAAAAAAAACCTTTATATTTTGAATTAATCATGACATGGACTTAACAATGAAAAGATCAGAAACATAATTGTTACAAGATCTGATACATTTAATCTACATTTGAATAGGGAAAGTGGATTGATTTTTCCAAGACTTAGACAATTCTGTTCTGCTGTATTATACGGTATTACAGAGGGGACAGAAAAATCATACTTCACCTTGAAGAAACTGCATACTGAAATAATAGAAAGAGGTGGCAAAGCAGATATTTGAAGTCAATATTTAATGCCATACATTATAATTTTGCCTCACAAGAGTCCTGACAATTCCCTTACCCATTTTTAGCATACAAACATGAAAGTGTCATTCTTTCTGGCATATTTACACAGCTTATCTTTGATGTCTTTACATACAGGGCTTGAGAAAGGAGTGTTTCTGGGCCTCATTTTAACGAAGCACTGTGCACCAACCAACGCCAGCCCCAGAGCAACGGGGCCGTGTCCTTACCGTCTGCCCCACGCTGTCTTCTCCTACAACTCAAAGATGTTGCTACACGGCACCTTCAGGAAAAAAAGACTTCTAAGCATCATGCAAGCTATCTGTTTGCATGTACAGCCTGTCACCAAGCCACGGCCCCCGCGCTCTCACACAAGATTACTCTAGGCCTGGCAGAAATAATCAGCGTACAAGAGGGAAGGGAAGGGTAGAACCCCTAGGCTTCCTCTGGATCAACATCAGTGCACATGTTCATGCTACTTCGGCAACATATGGGTGTACCTCACAGAGTACTTTATGCATAGCAGCAGCACTTGGACTCTAGCAAATCAAGGTTTCAGTAACCTAAGCATGTACAAATACAGTTTTAATACACGTGGATAATGTTACACAATTTAAACACCTAAAATTGGAACTATTGGAGTGACCTTTATTTACTTTTTTACTGGAACGGCTTTAAAGATTTTATGTACAAAACCTCTAGATAATGAAATTTCCACCCAAATTTTTTTTTATGGAAATCACGAAAAACTTTTTCCAGTCTTCTCATGAGAATTTCATCTTTAAATTGGAGTTGTAAACAAATAAATAAATAAATCTTTTTTTCTAGCCCAGCTCCATGTTCAGTAAGCACTTTAACAAATGTAATTCTTAAAGAGCAACGAAGACCGGTCATATAAATTAACAAAAAGTAAAAATTTTGTAGCTAGTTTCACTCATAATCTCCCACACTTTACCACGCATACCTCCTTAAGAGTGAAAATGTTTCATGTGGAAAACTAAAAGGACTTCTTTTTGAGAGCTACTTGGCTGCCTGATGTCTGTCAGCTGCCACCAGGTGAGATGAAACACGGCCTGTCGCAAACACCTGAACTCTGCCGTGCCGCCCTTCCCGCTACCGGCCTGTGTCCGGGCAGCCAACGCATCCAACTTCCCTGGCTCTGTGACTACTGCATGGCCCTTTGACCATCCAGGTAAAGGACTCCAACTCTTGCCGCCTTCTTCTTACAATCCACTTTAAGATACCATTATTTCTGTTTTTCCATAAGTTCTCATCCTAGTTCTCCTCTGTGAAGCGGTTAACTATACCCTCCCTTCTGGCCTCCGAAATACACCTGTTTCCCCCAGGCAGTCCCTCCAGGAAGAGGTAGGAAGTTCTCCTTCCCTGACACACAGGTCAGGAAGCACCAACCGTTCACAAGTGTTGTGCATGAACTGTCTCAAGTAAAAGACTCGCTTGGTTTGACAAAACAGATTCAGAGGGAGGAAGAGAAGGAGGACTACCACACAGGGAAAGGACCAGTTTTGGGACTCAGCAGATTTGATTCTGTTTCTGGTTCGTGTTTTCTCCTGTGTCTTGGAGAAGAAAAAGGTAAAGAGGCCTCAGCTTCCTCTTGTCCTCCATGTGAGAGAGGACACTTTCAGTCAAGAGATCACCCCAACCCACCTCTGATTAAGATGATGACATCCAAGGAACGAGTCTACCTCACAGGGTTGGGGTCTTGTACTGCAGTCCAGAGGGATGTGATCTGAAGAGGCTGTTGTGCCAACGCATGTGGACAACACGTGCTTCCCATGACAAAGAGAAAAACCTGTTCAGCCAGAGCATGATGACACCCTTTAACACCGTTCATCAGCAAAGCTCCCACATCCAGTCCTCTCTCATCAGCCTTGAAGACCTTTCCTGGCCTGACATTGCCCTCCATGCGCTGTCACAGATGTCTTCCTTGCTCACCTCTCCCTCAGCTGTCTCCACGCTATTTTTCAGACTGTTCCCCACTTCAGGAAACCAGTACTGCTATTCTATCTTGATGTGTCAGATGGAACCACTTCTCTCATCTCTATACACAACCTGCAAGTGAACTTCTCATCCACCTGGAGAGGATGGCTTCAAAACCAGAAATTAGGTGAGAAATAAAATAAAACAGCTGTCTCCACGCTATTTTTCAGACTGTTCCCCACTTCAGGAAACCAGTACTGCTATTCTATCTTGATGTGTCAGATGGAACCACTTCTCTCATCTCTATACACAACCTGCAAGTGAACTTCTCATCCACCTGGAGAGAATGGTTCAAAACCAGAAATCAGGTGAAAAGGAAAATAAAACTGGAAATGGAGGAAAGGTGGCAGGAAGAGAATTTTGTTGTGTTTAACCTCAAGGAAATTGATGTTTACGCTATATTTTTTCAATTCACATTTCACCCTAATCAAAAAGTACTTTTACATAAATACGTAGAATTAATGGCTGGCTGGGGTGATGTTTGTGATAACTGAGAGTGGCGGAATTCAGACCCTCTGTTTTGTGCTCTCTCATAGAAAGCCAGAAGCACTGTTTCCTACTTGTATTGCATAAAAAACCTATCAAACCCTGGCCATACCGTAATGTGAAAATAATATCATACACAATTATAAAAATACTGTGCTATTGCTGGTTCTAGGACATCACCAGTGCTGATATCATCTGTCACAAGTTCTTAACAACACACTGAGGCCTTTGCTCTTCTGCTCTGAGCAGCTATGTCTACCACAGGGCATTGGAAAATGCTAAGAGTGGGAAACTGGGACAGAAAGTTCTTGTGTGCCCATCTGGGCTGACAAGTGGGGTTGTTGCCCCAGCACACTGAGGCCTTTGCTCTTCTGCTCTGATCAGCTATGTCTACCACAGGGCACTGGAAAATGCTAAGAGTGGGAAACTGGGGCAGAAAGTTCTTGTGTGCCCGTCTGGGCCAACAACCCCACTTGCCAGTCCAGTGGGGAATTGGACTTGGTGCCCCAAGGAGTCACTGACACAAGCTCTTACAAAACCTGCAACATTGGAATCCAAAGAAAAGATGGGGAAACAGTCAAAGTCTCAGGTGGGACTTACATTTCCAGAGCCATGCAGGGGTTTCCCTCTATCTCACAGGCCTCTGGTTTCTCAGAACAAAAATTTCTGCATTAGTGAACTGTGAGTAGACCACTCGTAATCCAGATGAGTTATTCTAGAAGGTGTAACTGAACAGATGACAAATGTCATTCAGGCACAAAGCTCCTTTAGGGAAGCTCAGAAGTTAGCCGTCTTTCAAGTACCCTCTTCTTCCTAGTTATTTCCATTTCTCCTAACTGCAAACCAGTCACTTAGGGCCCTACAAATCCCAGAATACGATCTTATTCTCAGAATAAATTCTGGGATATTTTTATACTTTACAGTTCCCCAAAAACGTTATCTATGACAGGCAGAATAAATTCTGGGATATTTTTATACTTCACAGTTCCCCAAAAATGTTATCTATGACAACAAATCAAATAATTCCTTATGTATGCTAGTGTTGTTAGTGACAGTTTCAGCTCTACCTTTGCTGAAGTGGAAAGTACTTTTTTCCCTTTTGAGTTACTCTGCACACATTTGTCACAGAAAATTAGGAGATTATCAAATATTATACTGAACAAAAAGCACCTCTGATAATGTCTTATCCCTGCAAACATTTCAGTGCACCAATTGCTCATTTCACTGTGGTGTTTACTCTGGTCAGTGGAGACCAGCTGCCACCCAAAACAGCAGTGTGTCTTGATCAGATAGTTTGATTTATTGGAAAAATGAATGTCCTGAGCAATTGCATGTAAAACCAGGATATTTTGGACACTCCAAAGGAAGAGTGGGCCACTGGGTAAAAAAAGGAGATTTGTAGTCATTTTCACATTAAACCACACTGGACCAAAGAGGTAAGAATACAGCCATCTGCGAGAAGTCTCTAGTTCTTTCAAGCAGACTAATGGAAAGGAGAAACTGTATTGCTGCTGGAGCATAAATTAGGAATCTTGGAGCTTAGACAACTTCTGCTGAGTGCCAAAGAGACAGAATAGATTCTAGCAGGGATTATGCATCAAATTACTTCTGGGAATTTGAGTACTACCATCTACCTGACACCATTTTTAACAACAGGTCACCAAAGAGCTTAGGAAGCTATAGATCTTTAAAAAGCAGAACGAAAGCTAGAAGCAGGGGTAGCGACATGGTCAATATGGTGACATATTTTGCCCTCTTTCTCCTTTTCTCCTCCAATGGGAAAGGTAAGACTCATTAAACTCACCTTCCCAGGCATCCTATTTACCAGTGAAAAATTTTAATTGTTGGTCTTATTCAATGCATTACTGTCCTTATCTTCTTACCATTTATAATGTGTTTAGCAATTGGAAACATTTTCAAATTTTATGCATATATATACACACAGAGATATGTGTGGGCATGCATTAAATGCCATTGTAGTTACGATACAGTATATTCAATATCATATATAAATTACAGCCTTATTCTTTTTTCCTTACATGGGGAAAGAATGTATTTTGACAAAAGGATCTATAACCAAAATATCACTCCAAAATGCTACTTCTGAGGAATTTCTAGTCAATCCAGAAACTTAAATTATTAAAAAATCTAACAAAAACTATTTTCAGGCAATATTTTGCATCTTTGCTTATACTGTGTAATATTTCAGAGCTACATTCTGTCCTGACTGATGTTTTTTGTTTTTTTCCTCATTTGAACATGGGAACCCCAGGGCAGTGGATGTCACTGGGAGTCAAGGTGCCCCACAGACAGGCATGCTTGCCTTCAGCAAGTCTACAGATTTGGTCCTCAGGAACTCTTGGTGTCTCCAAGTAGAAGCGGCAACTAAAAAAGCATTCTGAGTATTCACATTTCAGATGTAAACACGTAAATCCTTCTGCAATCTTTAATCTCCCCAAATAGGATTGCTGTTTAATGACAATGCAAACGACTGAGTTGCTCACCCCGAACTCTTTGTGCAATCAATAGCACTTTAAAAGCGAGATTCATCTGATTTCATATGGATATCTAAAGCAAGACAAAATAAATCACACCTAGAATTGCTTATCTCTCTCCACTGACCCTGAATAGCATAGGATGCTTAGCGGGCATTTGGAGACCTACGTTGCAAGTGTCTACATTTGCCCAGATGAATCCTATTGCCAGTCGCTTTTTTTAAGTCGGAAATTACTGCGTGCCCCATTCTAACAGGGAAGCGGTGATCGTAAATGCATCAATGATTCTGAGATACTGGGGTCCCCAACCTTGGTGAAGTGTCATATAGATCTCTTTCAACATGTGGAAAAAGGTGCTTAGTCTATCCTTGAATATGGCTATGTCCAAATACAAATGAAAGTTTCTTCCAGCCAGTTAAAGCAGTAACATTTGTGATGCAAATGGAAGTTCACAGTGGCAGTAAAAGTCTCACTATCTGGGTTTTAATTTTTACCTGCCTATTAGAATACACCCCCTCTGGGATTCAATCATGACCCTGGTATTCACACAGAGTAACATCTTGCTTTACCACTTATTGGTCAGAAGGTATTGTTGGAAGGCAGCCCTTTGCATCCAAATTTCTTGAAAATGTAGAAATGTAAAAAGAGATGAGCAAGTAGAAGCAAGTCTCCTTAGCTAAAGGTATTGTTCCAAGCCTGTCAGTAAGCAAGTGTGTCTCTACTACACTGAGGTCCAAGACACGTACCAATATGGTTTGTTTTTTCAAGTGTAATCAAGTTGACATCTATCTACACTGATTACACTTCAGAAGGGGAGAGAGAAATTCGGGAGGTGGGAGAGAGGTTCTCTGCTCTCTGGTGGCTTCAGATGTATCCTCCACAGGGTAGCTCTGACCACTGGGCATAGCCCTAAGAGATGGGTGGTGCGTGAGGAATGATCCTGGAGGCCTTATGCCTCAGAGATGCTCTGCCCTATTCCTGCTTGCTCCTCAGGGCAGTAATTTGTTGCTGGTCTATACCAGCAGCAAATTATAGTAACCCCCGTGCCAGTTCAACTTGCATCTGGGAACTGGAAAGAGGCGGGGGAGTGAGGGACAGAGGGCTCTGGCCTTTGCCTGACCATCTGCCTGGTGAAGTACTGGTACTATTTAGCCAGTTTTCTGCCTGTTCTCCAGTGCATGATGCAGGGAGAGCCACAGCGACTCTGAAGCTTCAGAGTCCTGACCGTGCTGTCCGTCAAACACAACTCCATCTGCCCTTGTCTTCTGACTCTTGCAATTCACAGCCATACAAGAATTTCCAAAGCCACAACAGCTAGATCCTGCTCCACTGAAACCCTTTTTGCATTGGAAAGAATGTGTATGGCTCAATTCTAAGCCTTTCAAAAGCCAGTCAGAGAAGAAATGCTGACTAGCTTTTATCGTATTTGTGTAGCATCCCGAATGCCAAATAACTCCCCTTTTCATGCCTGGCACAGCTTTATTACATTGCTCTGCAAATGGCAAGATGCTGCTCTCACAGGATGCACCAAGTGAGTCTGACAAGGTACTAGCAAACCTTTATACAGATTGCAGTTTTATTCTCTCGTTATGGTGGCAGTTTATCCAGACCCTCATTTTCAGTTCCTTCCACGGTAGTTCAACTGGTTTGTACTGCTGTTTGGTTATCACATGGTTAAAACCATTGTTACAAACACAACTCTGTCCTCATTGCCAACAATATTAAATAAAGATCATCTTAGTAAGAGTGGGAGTGCTAAGAGATTGCTGTTGTTTTACTGGGCTTGTATCCAAGGCAAAAGACAGAGTCAGGAAATCAGGCTCTTTTAATTAATAGATGACAACCTTACCCTATGACCTTGAAAGCATCTCCTCTGAAGAGAGCTAGGCCTTCCCCTGCCTGCCTAATTTTGCCAGTGGTGTTAGAAGACAGAGTGACAAATCACTTTTTAAAACATTGATTCCCACACCACAGCTACGTTGCTAATGTAAACCACATAGAAACAACTTCTTCTCACATCTTTTTATTTCTACTCTTCTTCTCCTGCTACAACAATTTTTCGTGACCTTTGCCTTGTACCAGCATGTGAATATGAGATTACTAGGAGACATTTGGATGTTTCTGTCTGGGAATGCTGCCGTTAGCTAGCACACTTGAGGCACGGCTAGTGCATGGTCTCTTGGCTGACTTTGCTCACCTCCATCTGTCAGACCGGCTGTGTGCCTGCTAACAAGCGGGTCAGCCTGTTTCACGAGGGCACAGGTGCCAGCAAGGATGCACTTGGATGGACAGTACACGCAGTATTGCAATGTGCCATGCCTTCTTTAAAAGAAAAGAGTAATTTGTGACATGGTATGACACTATGGGTTTTGGACTGTCGTCTTGTGTTGCACCTCTCTTTTCAGGGAAATCCCTGGAGAGGAGGAGGACGGTTCATCGTCAAAACACTCCAGCGTTAACCACAGAGCCTTCAAGTGTGGTATGTTAGAAGAAGCCAGTATATCTGAAGTTCTTGCCTGAACATGCATATTTAAGCTTCACTTTCTTGAGTTCAATAAGGAGAAATTTGGATAATAAATTGCAAAATAAAGTTTTGCACCATCGAGTTGCACACAATTGTATATTAAAAAAAAAGTCTGCTATCCAGTAAAAATCTGATACCCCACTTTATCACTTAACATAGACAGAGGATAGATTAACTTCTAACTCACAAAGCCACACCTTTTTAAGCCAGAAAGTCATAAAATAAAGTCTAGCCTTTGATCTGTGTATTAAGGAACGCAGATTGAACGTATTTTTCTGTGAGAGACATTAGCAGTTTTTCGTGGACTTTTGGTGTGTCCTGAGACCTACAGGAGGTTACAAGGGGATATGCAGACCAATTCTGGGTTTAGAAAAAGCTTCGTGGCATGGGACTATGCCATCAGTCACTAACACTCTGTCTGCGCTACAGCTTTACATTATAATCCTGCAGCAGCTCAAGCCCAATCCTTCCTCTCTGCACCCAAGGCTTTCAAGCATGTCATTTATAACACGGCCCGTGACTTTAACCCTTAGGTACAAGCTTACCCAAACTGAAACAAAAACTCAAGCAAACTCACAGGATCGTTGCTAACCTCACTTGCCCACTGCTTTCCCATAACTCCCTCCACCATGCATTAATGAAAGGAAATCCACTGAGAACCTGGAGATAGAGCAGTTCTGTTTAACATCTTTATTGATGATTTGGACGAGGGGATCGAGTGCACTCTCAGTCAGTTTGCAGATGACACCGAGCTGGGTGGGAGTGTTGATCTGCTGGAGGACAGGAAGGCTCTACAGAGGGATCTGGACAGGCTGGATCGATGGGCTGAGACCAACTGTATGAGATTCAACAAGGCCAAGCGCCGGGTCCTGCACTTCGGTCACAATAACCCCATGCAACGCTACAGGCTTGGGGACGAGTAGCTGGGAAGTTGCCCACCAAAAAAAGACCTGGGGGTGTTGATCAACAGATGACTGAACATGAGCCGGCAGTGTGCCCAGGTGGCCAAGAAGGCCAAT
>NW_009624813.1:0-4303 GCF_000690535.1 Cariama cristata | reverse complement strand
TGAATCAGCAATAGTGTGACCAGCAGGACCCTGGCAGTGATCGTCCCCCTGTACTCGGCACTGGTGAGGCCGCACCTCGAGTCCTGTGTTCAGTTTTGGGTCCCTCACTTCAAGAAGGACATTGAGGTGCTGGAGCGAGTCCAGAGAAGGCCAATGAAGGTGGTGAAGGGTCTGGAGCACAAGTCTGATGGGGAGTGGCTGAAGGAGCTGGGGGTGTTTGGTCGGGAGAAAAGGCAGCTGAGGGGAGACCTGATCGCTCTCTACAACGACCTGAAAGGAGGGTGTAGCCAGGTGGGGGTCGGTCTCTTCTCCCCAGTAACTAGTGATAAGACAAGAGGAAATGGCTTCGGGTTGCACCAGGGGAGGTTCAGATTGGATGTTAGGAAGAATTTCTTCACTGTTAGAGTCATTAGGCATTGGAATGGGCTCCCCAGGTTGGTGGCAGACTCGCCATCCCTGGAGATGTTCAAAAAACGTTTAGATGTGGCACTTCGAGACATGGTTTAGTGGGTTTAGTGGGCATGGTGGTGTTGGGTATAAGGTTGGACTTGATCATCTTTGAGGTCTCTTCCAACTATAACGATTCTATGATTCTATAAGTATGCACAGGGAATAACATTGAAGGAAAAAGTACCAATAGCACAGGTACAGCTATAGCAGGGGAACACGCTCAGATTAGGCTAACCATGCTGATTTGGCCAGTTATTTGTAAACTTGGGCAATGATGGATTACAAAATTAACAGTCCACACATCAAAAACATTGGGCATATAAAGAATCCTAGAACAAGACCCTCATCTGCTCAAAAAATTCTCCTAGGAATTGCAATGGACAGGTTTTCTAGAGGAAATAATGAATATTTATAGACGGGAAAAGGAGAGAATTTCTATCAGAGATAAGCTTATAATCATTATCGCTCTGAGAAAAAACTGTTGATATTTAAGTGCACAATGACCATTCTGCCTGTTTTGTGACAATTCATGCTTTATATGACACTAAACTTTAGTAAGATTTTCTGTAAAATTAGAGGGGAAAAGTAGTGAGCATAATTACCTATCTTCTGGCATATTCTTCTACAATTAAATTATATACTTATCCCACCAAAGTGTTCACGCTTTCACATACCAATGTGACACTGATCCACGGCAATTTACTGTGCTTACACCAAAACACATTACTCCTCACTATTCTCTCATTGCACATGTGCCTTAATATAGGTGCATAATTTTTAGAAGTGTTGCACTGAAATTTTAATTCAACCAGCTTTACTTAGTCACTGCAGACATACACAGAGACACAGAACAGCGATGATAATATCCAGATGAGCAACAGGCCGAAGACTTTAATCGTAAAGAAAAGCCCAGCTCCGTACTTGCACTGAACATCTAGGTTCGAGCCCTCCATTACTTAAACACAGTAAACCTATTTGTAACATTTGGTTTTTTTCTTTTGGGACACATCACTTCTGTTCTCTAACCATTAAATAATAATCTCTCTGAAAATGTATCGCTCTGAATTTCGGTATTTTATGCCAAATGTTTTGATATTTATTCAGATGAGATTTCCCATTGGTGAATTTGGTGTTATTAGTTGTAAAAATACTGTGACCAGTATAAAGTGTATGTTTATGGGAAGGATTTAATCCAGTGGTTCTAGTAGACTGGAATTATTTTTTAAAGACTGAACACTCTTACTAAACAGACCGGATTGCAATTGATCAAAATGCAATTGTTAATATAAAGGGCTCCTCTTCCCTGTGGAAAAAAGAAACAAAAACAAAACCAAAACAAAACAAAAAGAAAAAAAAGAAAAAAGAAAAAAAAACAGACTTTCAGGTAGTAAAGTGGCAGAAAGTTGGTGATTTTCCGCTCTTTTCTATATACTTACCTCAACCCATTTGCAAACCGTAGCATCGGCTCCACGCTGCCTCGGGGATGGGAGAGCAGAGGTGCCGCAAACCAGGACTGATGGACCTGACAGCGCTGCGCCGCGAGGGCTGAGTGACGGCCTGAGCCGTGCCCTCCGGTACCCAAAATTATGAGTTGATTTTCTTTCCTGGAGCGCTGCATTCAACTACAATCACAAATGTGGCATCTGCAGTAGCCAGTCAGCTGCCAGTTGATTCTATATATATTCTTACATTAAGTTTTTGAAAGCCATGGAAGAAAAAGGGTTTGCATGCAAAGAACTGTGCTGCAGCTTGGTGACTTGCAGAAAGCTTTGGGGGCCAAAGCCAGAGTGGTACAGTGGGAGATATTGCTTGGCATACACCGGAGTGCTTTCACTTGAAAGAAAACATTCAAACCTGAGATATCTCTGACTAGATAAGTGCTGTAGCTTGTCCCAGTGCGGATGGAATTTGTTTAATATACTATTGTGGCCCAAATTAATGTACCAGCTGGGAAAGATGGTATTCAGCTACTTTACTTATTTCTGTAGCAACCAACAAAATTAAGCACATCTCTTTATAGCTGTGTTTTGCTCCAAAGGTGTTCAAATGTAAGAGTAGAAATATCTCCTTAGAAAATAAAGGGGCCAAGGAAGACAAACGGACATATCTAACGTGAAATAGCTGAAAAATCCTAATAGCCCTTTTAAAATAGTTTCTAAGTTGCTAAATCTGTGGAATAGGATTTATTTAGAGGACAATTCATGGATTATACTGAAAAGGAGTCATAAAAGAGTCATACCCTTTCATGACATCTTGCAAAGGGGGAGCTTTTGGCTCCACATTCCCTATTATGTTGTAAAAACATGCAGCAGTCATTCTCAGACCCTGTTTTATTGTCTGTTACTATGTTCGTGGTCACGAATGAGTAAGCACTCTGAAACTGTGACTAACTGACAGTTTAACAGCTAGCTTTCCCGAGTTCCCATCGAACATCACTTCTAAAAGATGAGAGCCTGCATCGACGATCTGCAGACTGAGACTTGGATCTTTAGATTTACAACTCTAAATCATTTTTTTTGCTACTAAGCACAGTAGTGGGCTTAAGGGCTGATGACCTTTGTAGTTTAGCCACCCATAAGAACTAAGAAAATGCTTTCTGCTTTAAAAAAAAAAAAAAAAAAAAAGTCATATTTTATCTCCTTCTTGGCACACACACATGTACACACATAGAGAAAATCAGCAGCTCTGTTAAGAATGGGTTGGCAAGTGGTTTCCCAAGCTCTCCCATGTATTTTCACTGAGAGCTCTAGGAGCAAAGCACTTGGAAGACTAAGAACAAACAGCCAACAAAAATATTATTTTCTTTTTCCCCTTTAATTAGAATTCTATTTAGATACAAATGATTGGGGGAGTAGTATCTGAAAACCCACATTAAAAAAAAAAAATACAACTGAGAACAATTTTGCACTCTCTCTGGGAAAGGAAATCAAACCACGTTTGCAAGCCTTTGTGATACAATTCATCCTGATATAATTTGTAACAGCCAGGAAATTAACACTAAACAATGAAGCTCATAATGAAAACATTGTGAGTGACAATATTAACATAATACAGAGAGAGCCTCACTGCCCGTCTACCAACAGCTACGGTCCATCCCCCATAGGCGGGATGCTAAAGTAAGAACAAACAGGCCAGGTTTCGAGCTGCTAATCAGTGTTGATAGAAGAGCAGTGTGCAGCAGCAGAAGAAAAAGATGAGATTAAAGTGAATATTGCACTAATGAGCATGTTCTTCCTGATGAAAGACTTTAATGTAGACCGTAAATCCCTTTCTCTCTTTCACATGCTTATCACAAACGTCTCTCTTTGGTAAACTTAACAGCAGAATTATATGGGGAGATGCCAATGGACATGTATTTATGTCTGCAGCTAAAAAGGATTGAGGTGTTTTGACTCCAAATCCTGCAAGGCCCAATTTCAAAGCACCTGACCCCATAAGCAAATTCCAATCCCTATGCTAGGTCTATAGTCTTCTACAAGATATCAAGGCTTAGTTAGGCTGTGTCTATATTAGGAAGTACTGCAGCCCAACAGGAGCCACTCTGTAGTGCGGAAAAGCCGATGCTGGGAACCCAGTCACTGCAGAATGTGCATTTTGTGGGTTTACATCACAGCATCCCAGTCTGGGATGGACTCCAGCATGGGACCATGCCAAATGTCCTCCTGGAACACAGTTTCTGCAAAAGAAAGCAGATTGAGCTCTGTGAGAGCACTCTGCGATACAAAGCAAGTGCTGTGAACGGGGATGAATGGGAGATTCGATTCAAGAACGCACTCCCAATCCAAATGGAAATGCTAACGCACAAACTCTTTGCTGCCTCAAACAAGCTGCACCATGAGCAGAGAACCGCCAG
>NW_009624812.1:20632-23625 GCF_000690535.1 Cariama cristata | reverse complement strand
CGGTGCCCTGCCCTCGAAACTCAGGGTGCGGAGAGTGGGTGGCCCAGACAAACTCCGATTTATATCGTCCCCAATAAAGAAGGTGATATTTCTAAGCAAACAAAGTGGAAATGTGGGAAAGGCGTCAACAGTGCGTTCTAATTAAGTGAAATAAAGATGGCATTCGCCTTCAGAAAACAAGTAGCCCAGGCGTGGGTAATCTGGAAAGCGTGAGTACTAAAAAGTTGAGGAGGTGAGGGAGTTCGGGAGCCCCTTTCCCTGACTAAGAAGGGGGAGGAGGTAAGGAAAGGTCAGCCGCACAGATGGAAAAGTACTTTTCCAAGGTGATAAAATTCTGCTGTGGAAGTGGGGAAGGGATCGGCAAGCGAGAGGGCATGGCGTGTGAGTGGATGGAGGTGCCAGGCAAGTGCTTAAGCCGTGAAAAATGGGGGAGGAAGGAGCTGCGAACAGCTGACGCATACCTCCGGCTCGGCAGAGGGTCCGGTTTCCCCGCGGGGACTGTGTCACCAAAAGGTTGGCTCCTGTCCCTCCCGCAGCCGGCTCCCGTGCCAGCCTGCTCTCGAATCCCTGCGAAATCGCTCTCCAAAAACACTTGGCAGCTTCCATAAACGCTGCACCCCACCAGCCAGGACCGCGGTGCGCAGGAGGGTTTCCCTGAACACCGTCCACCGCCGGCTGCCCGTGGGTCGGTCGGTCACCGTGGGGCAGCCTCCCCGGTGTCTTCACCAGACGTCTGACCGCACTCCCGCGCTCGTGGCACTATTGCTTCGGTGCTTTGAGCGCCGGGGTTTCGTTCCGCTGCGTTACCCACGCAAGCAGGGCGCCAAGATGGTGCCTGTGGAGTCGGTGTGGCGTGGCGTGCGCACGGCGTCCCGGTTCACAGCCTCATGGAAGAATGATGGCAACTGCGCGGTACGCGTTCGGTTTTATTTGAAGTCGGGTATCTCTTTCATCCCAGACGTGCTGCTTTAATCCCCCAGAGCTGTGCTGGCTTTTCCTCTCCTCTGCCTGACTTCATCGTCATTTGTGGCGTTTCGAGAGGGCACGGCGCTCGAGCCGTGGAGTATGTCTCCGGATTTCAGCACTGTCCAAGGGCTCACTTGTATCTAGACTCGAGCATCCTTTTCTGCCACCATCTTCCCTACCACATCTCCCGTTTGTGCCCCTCTCACATAGTCACCCATTACAGTTTCGCACCGACTCGCGCTCCGATGTGGAAGGATTTGCCCAGCAAGGCTCCCCACCTTTTCCTTAAGGAGTCGCCTTGTCGCCTGCTAAGGCAGCCAGCACGTGCCCTGGGGAGTCGGGGAACGTGTCCCGCTGTGCAGAGGCCGTCACCCCGGGGCCGTGCCTGGTGAGCAGACCCCTGCCCGAGGTGCGCCTCCCCCAGCGCCGAGGTCTGCAGGACCCTTCCCTGGGCGGTTACAGCCTGGATGCGGCCATCCTGTTCCCTGGGGAGCGCTCGTTAGGGCACGCCGTAATTCTGGTGCTGTTTCAGGGTGCTCGGCAGTGTTAACCAATACAGTGAAAAAAAGGCGATTGTTATTACATGCGTTATTTTTCTCACGTCTACAGAGCAGAGCATTTCTGAGGCTGAAGCGCCGACAAAGCAAGGTGTTTTTCCTTCCTCCACAGTAAGTACAATCATCCCTGGGAACAGTTCTGGCCGCTTGCATGCTGCCACGCAGAACAAGAGCGGCACTCGTGCGTTTTGCTCCAAATAGGCTGTCGAGGCCTCCTGGAGCCATCCCCGGCTGTGTGCTGCTGCCAGGAGGGCTCTGCTGCTGCCCTGCAGAACTGCCAAGCAAGTTTCTCCGCTGCCTGTGCCCGCAGCTTGCACAAGCCTTTTCCTCCGCTCTCGTAGCTCCTGTGCCAAGTGGAGCGGGCAGACGGCATCGTGTGAGGACGTTCCTTTGCTTCAAGCCAGGCATGAGTATTATCGCGAGTTAAAAAATCTTCCGGGGGGTTTTTGCTGTAATCACTACGCTATCAGTCAGCCGACAGGTAACATTTCCTTGTGGTAACCCGGCTGTCTGCTCTGCAGTTTCTTAAGTTGCAGCGATGGCGAGGAGGGGTTACCAACTTTCTGAGGGCAGTGTGCCACTGCTGTGTTCTGCGTGACTGACTTTGGAAAAAAAATTGCTCACCGAAAGGAGATGAGGAGAATCCAGATAGCAGTCCTTCGGAGAGCTGATTCGGGAAATGTTGCCAGAGAAAAAAAATCCTTTTGTTAATGGAGCAAAGGGAAGCAACGTGAGGCAGACCTGGAATTCCAGCTGAAGGCATTTCACCGACAGTTGCATGGCGAGAAGCTGTGTGTGGTTTGAGCTGTCCATAGGGGTGAAGAGATGGTACGGGTACCCTCCGAAAGCGCCTGACAGCCTGGGAGCAAGCGCCGCTCCCAACTGGCGGCCATGGGAAGCTGGGGTGGGCAGCACCCTGCCTTGGAAAGGGGGAGGGATGGCTGATGTGGGTAAGCTGGGGGTCCTCAGTGGGGGATCGTGGGCGCAGTAACATTGTGTACTGCCCAGGGCACCCACACGCTGCATCTAACTGTTACCGTTTGCTGCCGCTTGTTTGATGTCCTGAAAAGACGTCGGTTCGTTCCCGTGCACGAGAAATAGGAAACGGCTGCGATCCGCAGGCAGCAAAGCTGCGAGGATCACCGCTGCCTCTTGAAACAGCGGCACCCGAACGGGCTCTGCCAGGAGACACCGGCGCTGCTTTTCCGCATGGTTTGAAAACGGGACTCTGTCCTCCTGTGCCACCTCTTGGGCTTTTCCTTTTCCTGACCCACTGAAGTTAAAATTGAAACCCCGGCTGCCATCCCTGGGTATCCTCCCGCGGCAACCAGGCATGGCTGGTGTCGCAGCGCTGCAGGCTGTGCTGCAAGGCGCTCTGGTGTGTTTTCCGACACATCTCCTTGCGTGACCTGACAAATTTAGCTCCCAGCAGCTGAGCACCTGTACCACCACCGCCCCTCGCGAACCACA
>NW_009624812.1:19570-20602 GCF_000690535.1 Cariama cristata | reverse complement strand
CCCATTTCACAGCTACCACAGTGGTAAGGGAGCAGTGCTGCTGCTCCCACCGCCCGCTGCTGCACCACAAAATGCTTCTCCTGCCGCGGCCCGCAGCCCTGACCTGCCCTGGCCACGTCCTCCTCCCGTTTGCGCTGGCTCCGCAGGTTTCCCAACCAGGGCCCACACGTGGATAGCAGTTGGGAGGACTTACAGGATTTTTTAAACTTCTGTGCTTAGTTCTTGTGGACGTGCTCCTTCACTGAATCGCAGGGGACTTTTTAGGCTGTCTGGAGAAGCCCAGCACCAAGGAGTTGCTGGAGGTGATCGGTCTGGTACCTGTTACCCAGGGAAAAAAGAGCTGCGCACACTTCCCAGGACAGAGAAAATTTTCACGTCAACAGGATGAAGCTGATAAAGCAAGGCAAGAGAGAGGTTCACCTTCACCAACAGACCTCAGTCAGGACCTTAGCCTCCAGCCTCCTCGGACTTGCCCAAGATCTGGGTGAGGTTTAAGCTACAAGAACAACCACAACGTTTAATCAAAGCTTTCTCTTGGCTGTTCTCACCACGTCACACACTTCACGTCACGCTGTATTGCTGTGCTGCGTTGACAGCAAATGAAACCTGGCTGGTGTTCCTCGCCCAGGAAAATTAGGGGACCGCGTAGGAGGGATTCATAGCAGCCACTTGTGGGGTGGCTGAAGATCAGCCGGTGTCTGGCTGTTTGGTACCAAACCCCCAAAGTCGGCGTGGGACCAACTCCTCCGGCCCCATGGTTGGTGCTGGCCTCTCGATCTTGATCACAAAGAAAACTGGAAGCTGGAGAGGCTTGTATGCTAAAGGGGGTTGTAGGTGAATGACCACTGAGCTGCTTGTGCCTTTTTCTTCACTTTTATGATTGTTTTTTGAGCATTTTGTCCCTTTGGCTTTGGATAAACGTGCAGTTTCAATGCTGGATCTAGGCAAGTTTGCTGGGGGATCCTTTCTAAACGTCAGTTTGGCTGATGGGCAAAACCTTTAATGTCCCAAAAGGGCAAACTCCAACCGGTG
>NW_009624812.1:18297-19547 GCF_000690535.1 Cariama cristata | reverse complement strand
GTGAGCAGGATCCGAACTGTGGAAGTTACACAAACAGTGGAAGCTGAAATAACACGGTAAAGGAAATCTGCGCCCCGTTTAGGAGCAGGAGGGACTGCGGCTGGGGGTGGTATGCAGCTGTCACGGGTTTTTCCAGTCTCTGCAGCAGAGATTTAGAAGATGGGCTCCGCTTGGGATGCTGCCTTTGGAGTCCGGGGTTGGGGAACTGCCGATCCCCAAAGCCTGGGACAGGCTCCCGGGGCACGATCCTCGTCCGTGTCCGCTCTTTTTCACGCTTTTTTTCCTGGAGCGTGTGCTGGTGGCTGCTCCTCGGCAGGCGGAGGGGGATCTGAATGAACCGAGGAGCAGCATCGCGCGGCCGGGGACGCGGCCGAGACAACACCTCAAGGAGTCTGTTCTCACTCACACGTCTCTGAAATGCGGCAGCGCGTTCTGCGCACGTCTCGCTTTTGCAATTATAATACGTGGAATAAATGTAGTTACAACACACAGAAATCCTAACCAATTAACGGCCAGACACTGTAACAGGAGACTTCCCATTAAAAGTTATGTGTTCTGTGTAATTAAGGTATTTTCTCTTTTTATAATGAAGTTCCTCTCCCTGCGTAAGCAGTTGGATAGCAGCAGGTGTGAGGGGGAAGGAGTCTAAACCAGGATCGTGGGGATCAGTTAGCAGGTGCACGCGTAGCATTGCTAACCCCATTTGCAATTTTGAAGCCTATGTAGGTGTTTTATTTTCTAACTGTGTTAGAAAGACTGTCAGAAAATAATTAGGCTCTGTCAACAGCTCCCCGATTCCCAGATTACTGCTTCCTGACTCATTAGAGCTGCTGAGGTTGGCAGGAAACTTGTTTTATAGTAATTTCTGTTCGCGGTGTCCCTGGAGAAGAGACAACACCGAGCGTGTGACACCGGCGTTAACTTCATCCTCGTGATGGAGGCACGGGGCGGCGGGGAGCCGTCAGGATTGCCGCGCGGCGGTTACCGCTGGCCTGAGACACCTGCACCTCGATATCCCTGGGGAACGGGACAGCCGGGGATCCCAGGCTGCGTGGCGGTCGGCCGGGCAAGCTTCTGTTTTAAGGACTAGGAGCCAGTGTGCGTGATTTGCTGCTTTCCTGAATACTTGGCTGGTTCCTAATGGTTTTAAAAAGAGAAAAGAGAGGGGCCACTTAAAACCCATTAAAGAAACAGATCTTCCCGTTCAATCCGAGGAATAAAGCCCCAGCAGCATCCCCATCGGTGCCTCC
>NW_009624812.1:13792-18276 GCF_000690535.1 Cariama cristata | reverse complement strand
ACGGGTCGGCTGCGTCAGGCAGCACCTGACCGTCCGTGGCCCCTTGGCGCAGGGCAAGCGTCCGGCCCGGGCTCCGCTCGGGCTTCGCCACTGTCCGAGCACGTCCCAGGGCAGAGGTTTGTTCCGTATAGCTCGCTGTCCCTTGTTTTCCCCATCCCGTAAGTACTGAGATCATTAGGCAAACCCAGCATTCAAGTTGTAATGCTACTAAGGCAGCTGTGTCCTCGATGCTATTAGAGGGTGCTTTAAAGCTGCAGTGTTTACCCTTTTGTGTTTATATTTCATTGTGGAAAATATCTGTGTCGATTTCCACAGCATAACTCAATAACTGCCTTCCTCTTTAAAACTGTAACCATTTTGTATTTAGGTCAGCTTAACACCGTGTAAGGGGTATTCTTACCACTGGAAGAATACTCAATATATTGGGCTTTTCTCTTGTGTTTCACGAAAATATTTCCGAAAGGACTTTTTGAAGGCTGTGGTCAGTAGGGTCACAGGCGAGGGTGACACGAAAGGTAGGTTGGTGCTGATGAACAGTAACACGAAACGTTGTACGGTTCGGGATGGGAACGCCATTCACAGGTAGCGATGCGATCTCGGAGACGGGCACGGGCAGTGACGTGCAACTCCATTGCAAAAGGTCACGAGCTTAAAAACTGGTGAGATTTTCTGTGATCAATTATTGCCCTGTTAGTTGGAAAGGGCAAAGGAGGAGACACAACCGGCACTCACGAGGCGGCGGTAGCTGTCGGCGCCGGGGGGCTGCCAGACCGCCTGGGTAGGCTGCGGCGGGCAGTGCAGCTCCCACACCGATGGAGAATTGGGTATTTCGGAGTCTACGGCTCTGGGAAACCTTTGTCTGGGATGTTTTCTGTGTGGTTATGGTCACAAAGGATTAATTCCAGCTGGAGCAGGTGCAGGAGATGACTACAAGGGAAATCAGAGCCTAGCTCGTAAGTGCAAGACAAATACTCTTTTTTTTTTTTGTTCTTTATCACAGTGAATGCTGAGGTTACTCTCTATGAACACCTGGGAGGGAGAGAACGGGTATAAACGAACGGACGACAATGACACAAGACCCACACGTATCAACTGGTCCCAGGGACGTTGGGGAGTTCCCAATCATCACAGAACAGAACGGTGGGACCCCATCTGGAGGGAGCACAGGAGAGCAAACCGAAAGGCACAGCGATGTAATTAATATCAGAGTTAACGACGGGTTATTCGTACAAGGAGGATTGACCCTAAGGACCAACAAGGTCTTCTGCAGCTCTGCACTCCCAGGCTCCGGCTCTGCCCCTCTGCAGTCAGGGAAGGGAGAGCCCCGGCACGGACCTGGGCCAGGGCTGGCACCGGCTGCCGGGCACGGCGCTCCTGCACCGAGAGAGCAGCGAGCACCGGCCAGCGCAGATTTGCCATGCCTTTCGAAAAATCATCGCGCAGTGCTTCAGGGCATCTGCATTAATCAAGCAAAAAAAGCGTTGCTTGGATATGAGCAGGATGCGCCCTTCGTCGGTAACAGGCAGTGCCGGTTGGCGGGTGCTAAGGAGGCAAGAGTTGGTCCAGTAAGACCAAGTTTATTTTATTTCAGCTGAAAGCTTTAATAATTGAATCAATCTATTAAGGATATTTCCCAATTTCCAAAGAGCTTATGATGTTTACCAAAAAGATTTGTTTCTACCTCCTCCTCTCCTGCAGGCTGTAAGGAACAAGCTCTCAGTTTGCACAGCGCCGTCACCTGTAACACAGCAGCACGGAAACATCGCCCGGCTATTCGGGCTCCCCATCCTCCAGCTGTAACCACACAGAGCTCATCGTGGAGGCACCAAAGCTAGGACAAGCGTGCTTGACTTCTAGCCACCAATTTACTAATTGATAACATTCTGAGAAGTCTGGAATGATTTTCCACTTACTGCAGCATCGTGCTCTGACGTTTGGCTTCCCCGGGCTGCACCAGCAGGGACGCAGAGGTGGGTGACTGACCGCCTGGAACAACGGCGGATGCCTGGGTCCCGCTGGCCATAAAGGTACTTGTGCTCCGGGATGGGCAGGACCGTGGTGTCGCTCCAAGGCCCATAACATTCTGAGAAGTCTGGAATGATTTTCCACTTACTGCAGCATCGTGCTCTGACGTTTGGCTTCCCCGGGCTGCACCAGCAGGGACGCAGAGGTGGGTGACTGACCGCCTGGAACAACGGCGGATGCCTGGGTCCCGCTGGCCATAAAGGTACTTGTGCTCCGGGATGGGCAGGACCGTGGTGTCACTCCAAGGCCCTTTTTGTCCCTTCGGAAGGGCCACCCCGGTTCCCCCCACGCCGTCTGGTCCCGCTGCGGGGAGGCGAGGCAGCCGGGTCCCTGCCTGCCCGCGCTACAGTTCATCCAGAGCACTTCCCGCTGGGACATTTCTCTGGGGTGTCCCCTGGCAGAGTGGCAGGTCCTTCCCACCCCCCTCTTCTCCGACCCCAGTGGGTGTCGGTTATCCCGCTGGGTCGCAGCCCCCACCGAAGATGCGGGAGATTTCTGTTGTGCTCGGCTGCACAAACCGGATTGGTGACTCCTTGGCACTGCTTGTCCAAGTCAAACATTTTGGCCCTTCTCTCTGTTGTCCTCACTAAAAATTAACTCCCTACAGAATGGTACCATTGCCAACAAACCTCTGTGTCACCAGCCGGCGGCTGGAGAAGAGCCCAGCAGCGCGGGGAATCCTGCCTCTCCCGGGCGAGCAGGGCCAGGTCCGGAGGCCGGCTGTGCTCAAAGGCGAGCGACGGTGCTGTCCCGCCTGGGGACAGGGCCTGCGGGTCTTCCTCCTTCCCCAGAGGCAGCAGCCCCCTTTCAGCCCTTGCTGTGGCCTCCCCGGCCATGGGGAACACTCAGAAATTGCCAGGATTTTCTCAGCCGTGGCTGGCTCTGCGGCGTCTGAGCATCCCCACGAAGCTGGACTTCAGCCTGGGCGCTGCGGACCCCAGCCGGGGCACGTCCCGCCGGCTCCTGTGCTGCTGCACCCACGTGGGGAATTTGGCTGTGAGATAACAATCCTGTTCCTGCCAGAAGTCACGCAGGTGCTGAGGACCCGGCAGCCAGGACCCGGCCGGAGGCACGGAGAGCGGCAGCCTCCTCCCCGTACCAGCATCTTCTGCACCCGGAGCTGTTTCCCCTCCGCAGCAAAGGCGCTCGGCCAGCGATGCGGTGCAGGGTGGTGCATCCCAGCAGGGCTGCTCCTGAGCCGGGCATGTTTTCCAAACTGCTTTACCAGGACTACCAGGGCTCAACAGATCATTTAGCGGGAGGGCGGCTCACCTTCCCAAGCACGTATCTCCCTGCGGCCAGCGTGAAAGGTTCCTGGAAAAGGAGCAGCGTTTTGGGCAGCAGCAGTGATCCTGTCCCCCTCCAAGAACACGAATTGCACTCCTGTTTTCTCTCCTCTTTCTCCCTTCCCCAAAGCCCCATTTCAGCTGGAAACAAAGCCAGAGCTCTGGGTACGGCTTGGAAACCAGTGCAGGATGGTGTTTATGCTAAATATGCTTCCAATCAGTAGAGAGGGGAAAAAAGATACTGCCCGTGAACATGAAGAGATACGGGTGAATGGCAGGAGAAGACGGCACGGTGTGACGGCAGAGGTGGCTCTGGCCCAGACGCCCGGTGCTGCAGCAGCTGCTGGGGACGGGGCTGGGAGGATGGAGATGGACCGAACGCGGCCGTCGGGGTGTTTTAAAGTGCTTGCTTCTCCAGTTCGTGCTTCTTTTGAGGAAGTATCAAAAACCACTCTTGAATGTAAAAATAGTCTTTGGAGGGGAAAAGAAATGTATCACTAACCGGAGATTTACTGGTTGGGAGCAATTAAAACGTAAAGAAGAGCTAGCTTCATTAGGAAGACGTCAAGACAGGACAGTGAGGTGGCCCAACAGGCTGATTTTGGCGTCACCTCCTGCTTCGTCACAGGCGCTGGGGTGACCTTCCTCCCTCTCCCTGAGCTACCTCAGCGTTCCCTTCACCAGCAAAGGCCAAGGTACAACGGCATGCAGAGCTGAGGCTGAGACGTGGGGCTGGCGAGAGCCGCGGACTCCCCTAATTTTTTATCATCTGTCTCGGGCACCCCGCAAATTCTCCCTGATGCTCGGAGAAGTGAGACAGCGCTCGCTATTGACCCCACAGTACTTGGAAGCAGACTTAAAAGTACTTCAGAAGCCTTTTCTTTATTTCTGTGGATTTTGGATCTAATTCCTCTTGATCAAAGATAAAGTTTACAGTGAAATAGTGCTTGCCAAGAAAATAATGCACAACCTTCCTTCATATTGTGATCACTTTTTCCTTTCCTGCAAGCACACCGGGGATGTCCCGGGCTGTGACCGCAGCATCTGCTTCCCAGACCTCGGAGCAGTTTTAATACCCTGGACCCTCGCGAGGGATGCGCAGTGGGTTCCGTGCATTATCCAGCACCAGTTACAAAGTGCCCCCCACCCCCCCGAAACCTCCACTTCCAACTC
>NW_009624812.1:0-13763 GCF_000690535.1 Cariama cristata | reverse complement strand
CCTACAGTATTTCAGCTAAAATCCTGGCCCAAAGCAGACAGTTCCCACAGACTTTTCCTTGCCCTTTTGGTAAGTCAGCAGCTGCTGGTTGGCCGCCCTGCTGATCTCTTGCTCCCTCCTGGGATGATCTGACCAGGTCCTGCATCCCTGAGGTTGCTGCAACTACCACGAGAACCACAATTTGGCAAATTTTTAAGAGTCAGATTCTGCTGACAGCTGTGGGAGTGGGATGCTATATTCTTCTATAAGTATCCATGCAAATAAGAATGCATTTCGTGGGCTCCATTTCATCTTTCCGTTGAAAACAACCCTCCTACGTGCTCTTCTTGCGGTGAAGTCTGTGCTCCCCTGCGCTGCCGGAGCGTGGCCGAGCTCCTGGTGGCACAAGGCGATGTGCTGCTCACGCAGAAGGCAAGAGCCGGCACGGCTGCCACCCCCCTGCGCCCTACCGCTTTCCTTGCGCCTTACGGCTTCCTATCGGGCAAAACTGGCTTCCATAGCTCCTTTGCCACTCGCTCATCGCACTCCCTAAGAGGTACCTGGAAGTTATCAGGATTTTGTAGGGAGCCCTGACAGCTCCCCTGCTGCCATCATTAGAAGTCCCATTATAATTCGAGGCTGAAATATTGTACAGAATCAGCAACCGCTGCTCCAAGAGCGGACGTTCTCAAAACTGGAAAAGCAAGACAGCGCTTAGCAATGTAAATACATCAGCTGGTCACAGAGATCTTCCTTACAAATAAGCAATTGTCAAGCAGAGGGAGAATGATTGCGTAATGCTTAATAACTGCGAGCTTAGTAACGATCCATGTTTAGATCACTCTGGAGTCAATTCTGTAGAAAACCCCATTCCCCCCTAAAAAATGAGTTGCATCGCTTGCAGGGTGCTTCTCCACAAACTGCTGCTTTCCCGGGGCACTGCAAGAACAACGGTATTGCTCGGTTACAACGCGCTGCAGATCGTCTTTGGCACAGGCTGAGCTTTAAGTGATGCCAACTAGGAGACTGTTCCCCTACGGACAGGGAGACAGATCCCACACCTGCCATCGCTGACCCTTTTCTTAGCTTTACCTAATAATTAATTTGAAGAAGACCAATTGTCGTGACCAACACTTTCCTGCTCAAACTGTGCTACATCTATACAGAGCAATTTTCAAGAACTCAGTTTACCACTTCAGCCCCCTTCCAGCGAGGCAGCCCTGTTAGTACTGGTTTTCCCCACACGGACTTCAGCGGAGCGGGAGGGTTGCTCCGGGAAACAGCAAGCAGCCGCTGAACACTACCCCCCAAACCATTTTGTCTGAGTTTAATTCCCATTGAGGTGCAGTAGAGATTCTCTGCCTCAAATACAGGTGATGGGAGCTTGTCAGGTTCATAAAATATAACCGACACTGGATATTGAAGCCCCATAAAACAGGCGGCCACCCAAGCTGGCAGTCGAGCAGCGCCCTTACCCAGGGACGGAGGAACTAAACATTTTGTGCCTGTTGGAAGACAGAATCGTCTGCGGTACCCCTTCGTGGAACACGGCAGATACGCAACCCAGCGTGTCGCCCTGGTCTCTGGGTACAGGAATGGGCGTTTGGTGGGTACTCCCCTCTCGAGCAGAGCATTGCCCAACCACCCCCCGGGCCGTGGCCTCCCCGGGGCAGCAGCCAAGGCTCCCAGGTCCGAGTCTGGGGGCACAGAGAGCTCTCCATCTTGTTCCCTCGCTATTCCTTCCCTTTATCAGCCACCTTCAGCAAACCCAGGACCACACTCAGACCGCCTACCCATCCTCCGCAAACCATCAACCCAATTAACAGTTACATTCTGCTTTGTCGAGGAATCCGGGTTCGTGGAGAGGCAGAAGAGACCAGCACAGTTCTGGCGTTCCCGAGGCAGCCATAATACGGTTACATTAACCGTGGAAGCTGCCTCCGCGCTCGTGTTTACAGTTCTCCACTCAACTCCTTCTCCAAAGCACCTGAAGGAAGCAAAGCACACACGCCCAGCTTTAATTTCACCGAGAGTTTTCTCGCAGGGTGAAAGCTGAGACAGCGCCTGCATTGTGCGGGGGACCTGGCAACAAACATTTGCTGTGCGAGTTCAGCGTAAGGACAAAGATTTGGAATTGTCTTTTTTAATCCTCAAATACAACGGGTAAACACGCTTTGTTACTGCCTCCTTTGTTGTCTGAGCAGTTTCACACCTGTGGGACCCATCATTCAGCGAGCCAGAAGAAAGGAATGAGAAGAGGGGGGCTGGCTCTCCCCACCTCACCAGAGGAAGCCCCGGGCAGGAGAGCTCAGCACCAGGCGAGCACCGGGCTCACGCCAGCCTGCCTCCATCACGGACGTGCCATCCTTCGTCCCAGCCCCGGCGGACAGAGAGCCGTGGGAAGGACCTGCAGGACAACAGACCGGTAAAACTGATACCCGTGCTGGGCCCGCTGACGCTGTTCTCAGCTGGCAATGGAGAAGTGGGAAGGCTTCGATGTGGCTTCTGTAAATGCACCTCAAGCACCTCGAGATCTTTGAGGGAGCCGGCACGCAGGCAGAAAAGGGACAGCTGTTTGGCAGAGGCTGCTCGGGTTTCCGCAAGGCATTGGACAAGGCTCTTAACAGCTCTCAGAAGCCGTGGAACAAGACTGAAGGTCTCCCCCGGGCCGTTCATCGGTCAGAAGGAAACAGCAGCAACAACAGAAAGGCTATGTAACAAATGGGGATCGACAGGCAGTTTTCCCAACGGTAAATAGCAAAGGGACAGGATCTGATGATAGCAAAAAGTTACTTAGAGCAGCCAAAATGCGAATGAATGTAGACGGTGCCAGGAAAACAATATTTTAAAAAAAAAAAAAAAAACCAAAAAAAAACCAAAACAAAACAACAGAAAAAGAAGAATCTATGTCAAAATCCAGGTAAAAGGGATGCCTACGGAGAACAGACACATTTCCACGATCACACCAGGCATGGACACACCAGCCCTGGTCCTCAGGCTACCCCGACGCTCCTGGAATCAAACCAGCTGACTTTTGTAGAGGGCCCTACACTTCCCTGACCTAACTCGACTCAGTAAGACGATGCTTTAGCCAACACATGCCTTCCAGCTTTAAAACTTGCCGTTGATAGAGAATCCACTGTAAACCTCACTAAGCTGCTTTCACGGTTGGTGACTTGGTGATAAGTGTGACAAAGTACCTATTCCCAGTATGAACTGCTCTAGCTCTAACTAGTGGCCTTTTTTAGACCACTGTCCTCTAGATCAAAAAGCCCTCTGATAAAAGTTTCTATTCCACGTGCAAGCACCTCCATGCTACGGTTTTGTAACCTTCCCTTTGATAAACTAGATTGGGCTCAAGTCTCTCACCGTAAATAATGTTTGCCAAGCTTTTAATCATTTACATGGCGTTTCTCTGGATTTTTAAAAGCCAGAGGCATAGTCATAGCATTTGTCCGCTGCAGCGACAGTGCCAGGCACAGACGAGCCTTCCCACTAACGTCCGACAGGAACGCGCTGGACCTTTACCCCGCGCTGTCACGTTCTGCCACTTCCCCGGTGTGATGCCACAGCCCAACATCCAGCGTTCCTGCCTGCAAGGTTGTGTATAGGAAAGGAAAGCATCGACCTGACCAGCAACCCAGACCACCCCGGGGCAGGGGCTCACCCTCCACACGAGGCAGCCGACACCAAGCTCACTGGTTTTCCAGGAGCATCCGTCTCCTTCCAGGTCACTGCTAAGTCTTAAACAAGCACAGATTGCTCTTTGAGGTGAATCTGAAACACATTCACCAACTGACTGCCTACTGCCCTTCCACTGTTAAATCAAATCTTTCAATTTGTCCTTCTGGATTTTTCTATCGGGTTTGTTAAATCAGGCAACGTACCTTGCAGCATCAAGGCCATACGCCTTATGGAAGCCTAAGCAGCCCATCAGTGTGCTATCAACTAATCTGGAATATAAAAACATCATTTCGGACTGAGAAGATCTGTTTTCCACAAACTTACACTGACTGACTCAGTTTACGATCTATGTTAATGTATGACTATGCGGCCTGTCCCCTTTATCGGTTAAAATGTAGCTAAATAGAATTTCCCAGGTCTTTCCCACTCAATTTTCCTTGGCTCAGATTCATGCTCTTCTGCTAGACCCTTGCTAGGACAGAATAACCAGAAACTAGACCACCAAAGCAGCCAGGAGAGAATGAGGGACAAATGTAGCGTGCAATAGGATATCCAAGAGCCACCTCAGCAACTCCCAGGTTTCCCCGGCCAGATAATTCACTGTAAGAGAGAAAACAACCGATGGCAGTGAAAGAAGCCCTGTGAGAAGACAGACCTCTGCGGGGACTTCTGTCACACCTCTGCTAGAACAGCGTGTGCCGAAACACAAGATGCTGCTGCTGGCAGCAACCGGCCCGTTCCCGCTGGAGGAGCAGAGGGAGTAACGCAGCCCCAGCACCGCTCTCCGTTCCCAGTGACTACGCAGTCCCTTGGCCTTCCTTTTTAAAAACGCAGAGTGTAATTCCACAGCCAAGAAATTCTTCTACATGACCTTCTGGGGAACATAGTAGTTTCATGGAAGAGAGAAGAAAAAACACAACCTACAGGAGGCTTTCACAAAGAGGATCCCAGTATGTCGCTTCCCTTTTTGCTGCAATTCAAAAAGATGATCAGCTTTGCTGTAACATTTGAATCAGGAGCCAGTGTCAGAGCAGCGATGTACAGCACCGCTGAAGGGTATCGGACACCAGAACACGAGGTCCCTTTATTTAGCAGATCCTGAAGCCACAGACCAACGTGCTGGAAGAGCTGGAAAGATTCACGCCTCAATGGATGAAGCACACCTTACGTTGTCTCTGCACTGTTGGAAGCTGACTACACGATACACAAAAACAGCAGGAGAGAGAAATATGCTCCTCTATCCCAAGGCAAAAACAGCATTATGCACAAATCCCAAATGGACTTCTTTTCCTTTCTCATTTAGGGAGAAGAGACCAGATTTATTTGTTTTTCTCCCCCCTCCCCATCTGGTGCACATTCACAGTAAGTAAGAATAAGTTTCGTTTCCAATATGTGTCGGATCAAGACCTCAGGGAGAAAGAAAAATCTGCATTTCGGAAGCCACATGTCAGTTCCCATTTCTGGCATTGCCGCACGCAGCACAAAAGCACCCAAACAAAGCAGGATTCAAGGTATAAATTGTTTCACAGAATATACATTTTAAAGGGACAAGTACAAATATTACAAAATGAACAGAATCACCTTTAAAATACTTATATTTGTTAACCGTTAAAAACAGACACGTACAGAAAGAGGTAGCAAAGCTAACAATTTCCTGCTGCTCCAATTAGTGTTGCCTGCATGCACTGGGAAAGTTACTGCGGAACCGAATCTCCGGACATCTTTTCTGGAAAGGACTCTAGACAACTTGCACTGTATTTCTGACAATGCTATGAGAAGGACTGAGGCAAATCCACAGGCTCACCAGCAGCTGTTTCACGTTGTCTGGCTTAACGAAAAGGCATTGAAAGAAAAAGGTTGTCTGTGGTTTACTTCAGAGAGCAAGAGAGAGCGAGAGAGAGAGCGCACGAGCCCGCACACGTGAGGGAGACCACACACAAACGTAAGAGCATACTGGGAAGTTGCACTTTCCCTGCCACCCAAGAGGAAAGTACAACGGGTCCGTGGGTCCCAGAGTTAGGATAGGGGGAGTTTGCTATTTGCTTGGTCCCATGGAGATCAACATCACTTGACAGACTCAAAGCTAAAAGCAAAGCAGAAAAGGTTAAGGGAAGCAGAACTCCACGTGTTGCATGCATGCACTCTCTCTCACACTCTCTCTTTCAGGCTTTCCGAGGTCCCAGCAAGGTCAGTTCAAGAGGTTCTCCCATCCAACATGTAATAGCGATACATTAGACCTATGACCAGTGCTCCGACGATGGGGATTAGCCATGTTGACCAGAAACTACAGGGAGAAAAAAAAAAAAATCAAAATCAAACAACAAACCAAAAAATACACACAACATAAAACAGAAGAAAAGATCAAGTTAATAATTCAATCAAGATGTTCATCACTTATTACATGTCTGTTTTCATCTACGGAACTCTGGGGACCTGTCTGCCACCAGCCAACAGACCAGCCCTACGGGCCTCGGCTCCCAGGGCTGGGCAGCTCCAGCAGTCCCCATGCTCAGCGCTCTGCCCAGCCCCTGCGAGAGGCCCCTACGCCTGCGCGGGTGGCTTATAAAATAGCAGCTGAATTGCTGAAGTTTCCAGCCTGGCACATACAGAAACCAATTTGGGGTTTTTGTTGTTGGTTTGGTGTTTTTTTTTTTCCTTAAATAAGTCAGACTGTAATTTGTGCTATACAAACAGCTGAGTTGACTCAAGGATGGAAATTGCTACAGCTATCCCACAATAAATCTTCCTCACTCATAAACCAGAGGCCACAGGCTCACCTTCAACAGCCGCCTTAGCAGAAAAGTTCTGCATCAGCTACGAAAGACTAGGGCCCTGTTCTGGTTGTAAGGATTTTTAATTAAACGGGGCTGGTCAAATGCACACCACTGTTGCATCACCCCGCGGCCTGCAGCGACCACCCAAATAACCATGGTAGTGCAAAGGGACTGCAGCCACAGCTCTGCAAGATGAACACACGGGCCAGAGAATTCGAGCTGCAAAATACCCGGCTGCCTGTTCTGCCCAGCGTGGAGCAGGGGACCTGGTGCCACCGGCTGCGTCTCCACATCCAACAAGGGAGGTGCACGCCCTGGCAGCTAACTCGGTGAGCTGCCCTTTGGCAACTTATTTGGGACCATCTGCTTGCTGGAAGGACAGTGCAGTAATATCCCCAGGGGTTTTTTTCCTGCTCATTAGAGTTAATATGCAGTTCTACAAACAGAGAGTCCCAACCCCTCAATTTCTTACTCTTACTTTAAGAAGACACTATACCTTGCTTGGCCTGAGGATGTCCTACTTGGATTCTGAAGGAGGAAAGAGGGAGTTAGCAGGGGAAAAAAGAAACATTAAACATGTGCTAATAAGACTACAAGACTGAACATGTGATTACAAATACAGAGGAAAAATAACCCTCCTCTTCTCCCAAACACCCTCTGTCACAAATGCGGATGTTTCTGGGAATGTTTCCCCTCGTCCTCACCTCCACATTCTTTCCATCAATCCAATCCCTCCCACCACGCAGTCATCAACTTCACATTCAAACTTGCACCTCTCACAAAAAAGGTCTTGCTCGTGACCTCACAAAGCAGTCTGTTTTATATTCTACGGACGACAACCTGCACTCTGATACTGACAATCCTTGCACTGCGATCCCCTCTCCAAACCCCTGCCCACAGCCCCATCCTGCCACCTGACAGCGTACAGCCACAACGTTCTCTTCAACTCTTCCCTTGCATGCAACCTGTTTCCAAACTTTTATATTTCATAAAACTCTGAGAATTTAAATACTTTTTCCAGTCAGCTGAAATTCTCATTTAGGCTTTCATCAACTCTACAGCCTCTTTCTCGATGGCTGTTGCTGCTCTCCGGTTTAACTAATACCTACCAACCAAAACCCACCTTTCCTGCCCATCCTAAACAGAACAACGTCCATTTCTGGAGAGCCTTAGTGCTCGCTTTTCTGCCATAACACATTCAGTGAATGCTACACATTGACATTTACCTGTGGGAGCTATCTCTGAGCTGCGTCACAAAGGTATACATGTACAACTTTATTTTTTTGTGGTTGTCCCCTATTTATTTTTACGTTGCTGACTTCTATCTCTTGCTGCTATTTTTAAATGATACTTGGGCCTGCTTTTAAAACAGATGTTGCACACTGGAGAAAGATTTTAGCTGTACATAACTCACTGGACTTTCTCCTCAGAAAAGAGAAATATTTGAAAAAAGTATTTAACTAATAGTAAGTATCTAAGTAACTAATAATAAGTATCTAAGGGAGCTACTCGGATTACTACTTATTTCTACGCACATTTTAGCCATGCGATTCTGTTTATGAAATGGAGTTGAACCAAACAATACATTTTAAGGTGAATATATCCATCATCATGCAGTCCCGTGTTTTAACCAAGCATAGGCCCGAGTTCTTCTTTCTATGGCTGACTACAGCAAGCAAACACTCCTGAGCCCTTCAGTCACCACTCTCTCTGTAGACAGTTTCCTCCTTGATTCCCGCTACTCTGCGAGCGGCCCCACTGTGAGCAACATCTAATGAAAGCGCTGTTGAAGGCAGAGCTGCGCCTGGTCCAAGCCTTCAAGCCAAGCAAGAAGAGAGGCCAGCTGCAAGGTACATGTTTACCTCTCAGATGGGATTCTATTTATTACCATTTCCCTCTCCTCATCCATTTCAAAGGCATTTTGCAACACTGTGCCCTGTTCTAATCCAGGAGTACCTGAGTTTTAAGCAACACCAATGATTACTAGGGCAGTTAACAGAGAAAACTTGTTTTACAGCCAACCCCACGGTGGCTGTGCCTGTCTCCTGGCTTGACTGTCACAACACTAACAGTTCAGTGGTCAGGACATAGCAAGTAATGCAAAAAAATGGTCTGTGGCTCAAGGTGTGGAAATAACATTGCTGATGTCAGGGGAGAGAGGGCACAAAAAACCACTTCCAATTTCACACTGAAGTGACTGCTGAGCTCCAGAACAAAAACAAAGGTATAATTTGCTTGGAAGATTTATTCATTACTGTAGTTTGTGTAAACACAAAGCCACAAGCTCCACAGGAAAAAAGAAAGAAAGAAAGAAAAAAAAAGCGTGTGACAACTTCTTTGTTCATTTTGTGAGCATAATATCCCTTCCACAGCATTAAATTAAAATGGAAAAGTAAAGCACTAATAGCTTACCTTAGAACCTTCTTCTTTACGATCATGCTGTCAAAGGGGAAAAAAAAAAAAAAAAAAACAAGAAGAAAAAAAGATAAGACTGACTTCAAGAGAACCCTGCGGTCTTTATGAGGGAATTGTTCTGTACACAGTCCTCATCATAGGGGTAATTGCCTGGACTCGTTTTTCAAAGGAGTCGTTCCTTCAGCACCCAAAGGCACCGTCTTTGTAGCAGGCAGGAAGCTGGCCTTTGTGCCGTGCCCCTGTGATCTCTCATGCTCCTGAACTCTAAATTACAAGGCAAGGGGAAGTTATGGTACCACCAAGCTAAGGAGGGAATCGATTAGATTAGCTTGTTTAAGTGCCCTTGATTTAACTGTAGTGAGAAATCTGTTCTGAATGGTGGAAAGAGGAGACTAATTCAGTTTTGGTTCCTCAACAGAGATCCTCTTTCCTCAACACAAATCCTGGACAACACAGAGACTGACTAAAACCCTTAACTACTTACTTCACAAGACACATCTTGGTGTACGTGTTTAGTGGGTTACACAAAGGAGAGTCACACTTTTACACAGTGCCATCCTGGGCTTGAAAGAGGCTGTCGCAGCCAGCTGATCCTTACCGGGTGGATCTCCCCTATGTAGTACTGCTTAAGCATTTCCCTGGCATCTGTGGAATGCCCAACATCTTCGAAGCTCTCTGTGGCATCTCTACCAGCTTGTTCGAGCAAAACCTCTTCTCCACCTGGATGCTGGAAGAGAAGACTTCAGGTGAGCAAAGGGCTAGATGCAAAAAAGGTACTAAGAGTGTCAGCAGCCTTCCTTCCAACCTCTCCTGTTCATCACAGATGCCTCAAAACAACATCATCAATAAATTCTTCCAAAGATTCAATTGCCCAACTGCTCCTTCAGGAATTCAGAGAGAATGACGTCTGCCACACAGCCTGGAAAATACCTCACACAATAAAAATCCTTCCGAACAGGCAAATCTCCAACATACATAGGGAAGCACGGCTTTGTCCCCCACAGCCAAGCTATCCCTTCTGTGATTCTGTAATGGATTTGAGAAAGAAAATAATACAAAAGAAAGGATATCCTCATGGAGCTTTTCATGGGTTTCACTGCATAAAGCAGACTCCCTTGCTTGCAGAGGAGCCTCTCCTGCATGATTTTCTCAAGAACTTTCCTAAGGCAACTCAGCTGCTAGTGAAGCACAACACTGCCTTTACAGGCACCAATGGAGGAAAGGATATTCTACTTCAGAAACCACAAAAAATAATCGTATTTGGCTCACAGTCTCTCTCTGCACATAGCTGTGTAACGAGGAATGGAGAAGAACAGAGGAAAAACGCATCATGTTTTCTCGTGGCGTAAGAGGCCACGACTCTAGTGTAGCCCCAACAATACTGAACTTGATCCAGTGTACAACCACTCAACGACCAGGGGAGAGGAGAAAAAAAGTGTCACGAAAAATTATACTGTTTGACATCATATACTGATTTCAGAGATTCAGGAGTCACAACAACAAAAGTACCAGATCCACAGGACGCTCCACAATGACACTGGCATTTCTGTTCGTGACAGATGGTCACAGACAACTGTCAGACTAAGCGTTATGAACTGACAAAAACCCCAGCGCAATTCCATTTTCCTTCATGGGCTAGGCTCTTCCCTAGCACTGTCAGTACCATAATTCCAGGAACAGACTGGCAACGGAAAGGACTAACCACAAAGCCGGCAAAGTACAATCTCTTTACAGTGTGAGTGTGAACAAATAGTTCAGTTGAAACTATCGGCTAATCCAGATAAACCAATAAAGTGGTCGGGCTTCTGAGCACACACACAGGGACTAACCCAGTTTTCTAGAGCATCAGGCAACAAGCACTAAATGCAGTAGTTGAGAAGACGAGACTTGTCCACTGCTGCCTGAAATGACTCTAACAGCTACAAGCCTGGAACTGGAGAAGATATGTTGGAGTAAATTTCAGATCAAAGGACTAACACACCTGTTTTTCTCTGTAATATCCTTTTCCTTCCCACAGACGCAGAACAGTTGTCATTGCCCCTCTTCCTTCATCTTGTCTATTTTTGCTGCCAAAAGTCTAAATATTCCCACTTGGCTATCACACCTCATACCAAACATACTCAGTATGAACACAGAAACAGTCCAGCTGTTTACTCCGATGAGTTGCTGCAGCCAATTCTGCAATCCTCATATCAGAGCTCTTCATTCTGAATAAATCCCTTTATTGTCCAGGTATGTAACAAAATCAATGTGGAGCTTTCTCAGCAGCCATGAAGGGCAAAGTCTGCAGTCCTAGGACACAGTTTGGTTAGCAGTCAGTTATTAGATTGCCGTAGCTGTAAACCAAGGGAGGCTCCACTCTGCTCATTCCCTCCGTGCCTGGCTACAGGTCTTGCTGCCATTTCTCCCACACCAACTCTCAGCCTCACTTGATCTCAGAGCGAGCCAGATCAGGGACTACCCTAGCAGAAAACCCACCCTACAAAAAAAGAAAAGGAAGCGATTACCTGCTGGGGTAGCTGTGAATGAGCTCACTACAGAGTTGGACACCTGCCTCTGTTTATGCAAGGGAACACAGGCTGCAGCAAGACCACCCTTTAGATCATTTCTGCACCCCTTAGATCACGCTCTCAGACTGGGTTGCAGTGGTAGGATGCTGTATATTGTCTACGCACATTACTCAGAACAACCATCCAATCTTTTTATAAGCACGCTTGCAAAGATCCACAGAAGCTAGGGGATGAAAAGCTGGCCATTTAAGCCTTCTAGAAGAAATCCTTAGGGATGCCTCACCAGAAATCTCATTTCAGATGGAAAACTATCAGAACTGAATTTTAAGAAGAGAACTTTGCTTTCCTAATCATCTACCCTAAAAGGGCAGACAAAAACCTGCAGTAACAGGGAACATGCAGTGGATATTGGCTTTCAGTGGCATCCAGTCTTTGCATATACAAGAGACAAGAAGAAAAATAAAGCTTACTACTCTTTACATCTTTGGGTCTGAGGCCTTTCTATGCACTTGCTAAATCCACAAGTAAGAAAAAGCATTATTTATTCACGCACATCTGTCCTTCACAGTAATCACCAAGTAAAAAGAAAAAACTTCAAAACATTTTGGCATATCCTATTTCTGAAAGGACTCCCTAGTCTAGACAACCACAACTGCAGCCAGACAATTCTTACCTTGTCATATCCGAGCAAACGTTAAACCAGACTATTTATAAAGGAAGTCTTTTACTCTGCCACAAAACTTCTCAAAACTACAGCTCCTGCAGGAAAACATGAAAACTGGAAGTGTTGCAAACTGTGGAAAAAAAAGATGTACTTCCAGAGGAAACAATGGCTGAAAAATTCTGTTTCTGAAAAGAAACGGACAAAAGCAAACAAGAACAAGAGAGATGAGCACAAGCGCCAGTCCTCAGTTTTCCTCAACAACAGTAACAGAACCAGAACCTCCTCGTCACTGCAGCCTTCAGCATACACTATAAATAAAGTACACTCTGACAGCAATGTTAATACTCTTGAAGCACCAGTTCTGTAAGGATACGACCAACGCCACTGAGCAGGGAAAACAGCTTTACAGAGAGAACCCTGTCATTTGGAAGGGAAAGCACAACAGCCATCACCAGTATAAGTCACCCTCCAGAGTCCCTGGCCCAGGCAGCGCAGGAGGGAGGTCAGGCTGCTCGTGCCACAGTCAGATTTGGGGGGAGAAAACCCAAGACTTCCTCCTGCTCTGCAATATTCACAGCTACAGCAGGTGTTCTCAAAAGTGTCATTTCAGCGTGATCTTCAAATCAAGTTCTCCAAATTCCAGACTGGGTCCAGAGAAGAACAGCAGGAGTAGGGAGTTGCACAACCCCACATTCACTCCAAGCTCACTTTAAATGTCACTGATGCTCTAAGGTGGTGAGCAAAGACAGTTTGCCCTTGATGACTCACATCCTAATTAGCAGCTCATATAAGTCTATCTTCTGCGTTCAGCCAGCGAGGTTGTATTTATTCAGGAGAGCTCAGAAGATGCTCTATCTGTGTAGCCTTTAGAAGTGATATGGATCGAGCAAAAAGGAGCAGCAAGTCAGAACCATACACATGCAGTGAAGGCTTCTGAGAGAGCAACACAGAAACGAGAGCCTTTTCACAAGCTCCAAGTGCCTGTCTGCATACGTCTGGCTGGCAACTGCTGTTACAGACCCACTGTAAACTACAAATGAGCTCAGAAGCGACACTAAGCTCTACAACTAGATTTTGCTGGATTGGTGGATCAGGTAAGATACAAGATCATCAGGCTGAGGAGGGATACAAAAGCTTTCATTCCTAGCCCCCAGTATTAGAGAAATAAGCCAGAAAAGGGAAGAACATTACTGTGCAATAATAATGTGCCAGTACCATACAAGCCAGAAAACAAGGACAGACAAGCAGCCACCTAGACAAATGGCGTTCGTCAACCACACATCCATCAAAAGCTTGTTTTAAGACACGGAACAGGTTTCCCTGAAAACACCTCTGCAAAGCTGCTGCAAGTCAGCATGCACAAAAACCAGATCTCTGACATTCCTCCTCCCTCCCAGAATTCTGGTTTCAGATAGAATCATAGAATCATTATGGTTGGAAGAGACCTCAAAGATCATCAAGTCCAACCGTATACCCGATGCCACCATGCCCGCTAAACCCACTAAACCATATCTAGAAGCGCCACATCTAAACGTTTTTTGAACACCTCCAGGGATGGTGAGTCCACCACCTCCCTGGGGAGCCCATTCCAATGCCTAACGACTCTAACAGTGAAGAAGTTCTTCCTAATACCCAATCTAAACCTCCCCTGCTGCAACTTGAGGCCATTTCCTCTCATCCTATCGCTCGTTACTTGGGAGGTCTCTTCTGACCGACCCCCACCTGGCTACCCCCTCC
>NW_009624811.1:11734-38518 GCF_000690535.1 Cariama cristata | reverse complement strand
ATTATTCTATCCCAGCTGAAACCAGGACATCAGTGTAGCAAAGTCACGAAATGTGCAGAACCTGACTTCTGAAACAGTACAAAACAATACAAAACAAAAGGGATGTTAACAGAAGGACAACTTTCAAATGGAAGTTGGGAGTTAAATGGAAAGAAAAGTGAGTTATACCTCTTTCACTATATAGAAGTATAATAATTTTCCAAAAGCGTAACCAAATACGGAGGCCAGTTCTGAGCAAATTCTATCAGCTATTTTATTAAAAAGGAGTTAATGATTTTTTCCCCCCAAGAGGACGGTACACTTTCACACTAGTGAGGAGGCTGTTAGCCATAAGCAACAACTTTGTGCTCACTAACATTTGGTTTCCTCATTCATGTGAATGCCCTGGTAGAGTATCTGAACTCACTCACCTAGCATCACTGCTATCACCTGGGTAGACTGGGTGCCAGCTTCATTTCACTGATGCTTGTTCTGCTTTTGCTTCCATGTAAAGGTCTTGTTAATACATCCACCTTTGTGTTTGTCATATTTAAATGTGCAGCTAGTTTCTTAGTTTTGCAAGGGCCTTTTCATCATCTTTCGAAGTCACTGTATGAGACTGGTAACAAATGAGAGCTTGCCAGCTATGGAATAGGTATTAACAGTGAATTTTCCACAGCAGACATTCATGCATTTGTCATGTGCCTGGCTGAGAGGACACAACTGTGTTCTGCATCTCAGTGGAGCAGCTGGCAAGATAAGCAGAGTGTGTGGATTAGTGTGCTCTGCTCTAATTATCTCTGTAAAGAGGCAATTGGCCTAGGCAGAGGGCTATGATGGACTAATGGAAGTACACAGTTTTCAGGATGCTCTCTCTGCATAGCAGTGGTTTGTGTAGATAGACCAACTCATTTGGGCCAGCTTATTTAGGACTAAACTATGCTCCATGGTGCTTGCTGCTTTGTCATTTCCAGCTGCAAGGTCAAGAGTGACATAACATTTCTGTAGACTTGATATCCTTGGCAAAACTAAGGAGATTTAGCCACCATGTATTCAAGCAGTTTCACGAAACTGAGGGATAGATGATAGCAATTTAATATTTCCTTCACAGATGTTCCATCTCTATTTTTCTTTATAGAGAAGTCACATTGGTTTGTTTCCTGCAATGGCAGCTGCTACCCTCTACACCTCCATGACCATTTTGGGTGCAGGCCTCTTGGGTCAGGAATGCGTTGAGATTCACAGGTAGGTTCTCACTGTCTCTCACTATCTCTACTACTACTCTTAACTCAGTTGTATGTACAGACAGTGAGCTTGCAAATGGCCCCACAGCCTGGCTGTAGTGCAGCTGGGACTTCAGTTGCCCAGCAGCTTAGCACCCAGCTGTGTGCCCACACACACACGGTGCTGTGCACATGCAATGACTCCGACATACCGGTCATGCCAGGGTCACCATGCATGCAAGCTCTGTGTCTGCAGCAAATCTGACACATTGTGGATTCACTGAACTTGCACTGTGTGCCCAGGGTGACTCCTCAGCACCTGAGCAGGAAGACTGAAGTGTGCCGTGCCTGCACGCAGTAGTCGTTTGTGACTGAGTTCTGGGCATCTGGCAAGCAGTCCAAGCTGCTGCCTCTACTCTGACCTGTAGTCCAGGTCAACTGTCCAAATTCCCTGTTTCCTGTGGGAACAGTGGAAACTGCTCCAAGTCACACAAGGCGTTGTATCTGGGGAAGATCAGGCACATTGCAGCTACGCAGGAGGTAAGCAGATCACCACACAGGAAGAGTGACTGAGAGTCACTCTTCAAGAAAGATAGACATAGCCATTGATAACACATTGTACTGACATCAGACTGCGTTTGGCCCGCATGCTTCTTGACAGCACTCAAATTTTCTCCAGCTGTTGCACATTCTGCATTACATTGCTGGCTCCCATGCTTCATCTCCTAGGGGATCCAGTCGTTCAAGTCCTACACAGAAATGGCATCAGTAAATTTTTAGGTTTACTAAGAGGTAATCATGGCTTCTGTATCAGGATGTCATTTTACAGCAGAGCTACTTCAGGATTCTCTGAAGTGTTGGTGATGCTTTATTGCAGCTACTTGTTGAGTTGCCTGAAGTTATTTGGAGCACATGCTTCACTGTTTAACCTTCTCCTCCTTCCCACTTCTCGCTCAAGCCTGCCTCCCCTCCTCCTTTCGTGTTGCTTTTGATGCATACTGTTTCCTGTTTGTGTTTATTGCTGGTAGTGAGAGTAAATGAACAGCAGTAAATGACTACTGATTCAAGTAGCAAGCGGTGTGGGACTTGCCAGGGCCAACCTTTCCCAGACTTCCCAGGACAAGGGCAGGGAGAACTGGACAGAATTTTTGATGGAGTGTCCAGGAGAGTATTTCCCACCGCAGTGCCGAGCTGTGTTTCAGGGCACTCGCAGCCCATGGTCTTTCTCTTACATTTGATGTAGATTTTTCTTTTTAGAAGCAACAGCCAGTGAGTGTATTTTGAACAAGAGTCTCTCAGAATTTATTAATTTTTCTGTATTACCACACCCTTTCCAGTTCATGTCGCTGTGGCCTCCCTGTTGGGAATGCAGTCTTTACTGCCCAGCTTCTCACTGTTAATTTGTTCTCTGTCGGTTCAGGCTGAGCTCTAAACAATTTTTTGTGCCTACTAGTTACAAGTTTGTCATTTTATGTTGCTGTTCCTTCCTCTCTCCAAATTAACTAACTGCTACTTTATAGATTCTCTGAAAAATGGAAAATCCAGGTCACTTCTGTAACCTGAGCATAAAGACTGTGTAACAGAGCACAAGGCCGAATAGAGCAGAAAGCCTGTGGCCTAACTCTATTGCTTAATCGAGGTTATATATATTAATAACAGAAACTGCAAAGGTAGCAGAAATTGCAAGTAGGGACAGGCAAGATCAAAATGGCTCTGGCAAAAGTTATTTTAGTCAGGTAGGGGTTTTTTTATTTATTGCTTGGGACAAAGTATGAACGCAAGCTAAAATTGCAACAGCAAATAACCCCAGAGCGTGGCAAGTTATACTTAGCTAGCATTAAGGTAATGTCATGTAGAAGCAGAATATTTGTGGTTAGCTAAAGTGACAAAAATATAGCTGCACTGATATTAATCCTGTATTAATCTTGTAAAGAGATGGGATTTTAGGAAATAGAAGTCTTTGGAAGGGATCTACCTGCTTCCTCTGCATAGACCAGTTTTCTCTTTTTAGGCATTAACTGAACTTGTTATTCTGATTTTGTTATTGATAACCTACCTAAGTAGAGGGCTAAGCTTTACCGCTTAGTTATCTGTGAGTTTTATGAGTTTATTTGAAATCCTTGTAACAGCCCTTAAATTCTACTGATCATTAGAGGTCCCGGTTTGGGAGTTTTACTGATGTTTTAATAACTGTTCAGTAATTCAGGATGTGTTTTTAAAGATGCAGCTGCTGGTTAAATACTTTTCAGTTGCAATGTGAAAATCTGAATGGATATAATGTGATTTCATAAAACATAGTCCTAACTCAGGGAAGGATTAAATGTATACTTTGAGTTATGTGAGTAAGTAGATAGCAGTTGAATGCTTCTAAATCTATCGTATATATTTTAAAAACATACCCTGACTTGAAAGGCAGCATTGCAGGTGGTGTAATCCCATTCTTCAGAGGACAGTAGTATATTTATATATGCATCTAATGCATAAATATGAACAATATTAGTATTACTCATTACAAAGTCACTTTCACTCGAAAAAGGTGATAAATCGTGTAGTAAGTAGCCATTATTCAATATGCCTACAAAATTTGGTTTTGCTGAGATATAAACAGGAAAATGCTAATATTTAAAGTAATTTGCTGTAGAAATAGGCTAAATTGAATCTGTGAGAAGACAGTCAGCCTGTGCAATTTATGCAGTGCTGTTATGTGTTATACAAATTAGATTGGAACTGTAAGGTATTTGCAAGTTCTAACTTTTCTTTTGTTGGTATAGGAGAGATGTAATAAATTGACTTTGAGAAGGGGCCTTATATAGTTGAAACAGAATAGCAACTCTCATGTTTTTACTCTCTGCTAAGGGGTTAATAGCATCCCATTCTGTTGTCATCTCTTAGCATTTGTTTTAGTTCTTCATTTCCCTGGGAAGTGCTTAGGTGAGAAATGTTGGTAGTGAAATAGAGACAGCTTGGGTAGGTCTAGAAACCCTTGAGCTTACATTGCTGGATGTCAACTTTTCTAACTAAATAACTACTGAGCAGCATTTGCACTCAGTGGAATTTTTTCCAATAGTAAAAGGGGAGGAATCATGATCTTCAAGGTGCTCATAGCTTTGGCCAGTGTCCTTTTCCCTTTTCCAGTTTCCACTCATGTCAGTGTACCTTTGGATCTTTTTTCCCCCAAACACAGTCTGCAGTGTTTAAAAACTGTCTGCACCACAGTTTGAAAAACCAGTGGCTGTTTGCCTCAGATCTTTTATTTTCTGCATTACTGGATTTGTGGTTATTGTATTACTGGATTACCAAAAGAGACTGGTGATGAATACTGGGGTGTTCATTACTTTTCCCTCCAGGGAAATACAGTGCTAAAATTTTATTTCCTTTTAGTGAAGCAAATGTTGCAGGTGTCTGTTGAGTTTTCAAAGGTAAATTACAAAGCAAATTTGGGACTTCTAATGCCTACACTGTACTTTAAAAAATTGTAACATGGGTATCCAACATGGATGTTCAAATTGTATCACAGATATCAGTCCTCGTGGAATTAAAGTATTGCAGAGGGAAATGCTATTTGATTTGGAGTATGTGCCTTAGATTGTATCCTCTATGGTTTAAGTAAGGTAACTGGTGAGAGGATATGGCACATCCAGCTGTTTCACATGGCTTCCCCTGCAGCCTCAGCTGCTGTGGGATGAAACAGGACTTGAGGTGGGGCGATTTTCAAGGTGATTCATGCTTTAGCAAGATGAGAATGTGTTTTAGACAGGTGTGCAAAAAGAAAATTCTACAGGATTTTTTAAGGCGTTGGTGCTGTTACTGCCACTTTCTGACCATCTAGAGGTATTGATACTTGCTCGAGTGGCAGCTTTCTGGTAATAATCTAATTGATTTCTGAGTTTATTGGCGGTTCAGACATCATTAGCATCCTCCCTTGGTTTTCACTCACAACGCTATCTAGCACAGTGAATTGCAGGCTCCACTTTGTTTCTCTTTTGGTTTGTTTCTGTTAAATGAGATGCAAATTCTGGTCAGTACAGTGCTATGAATCTACTGCTTATTTTTAATTAGGTTTCTTTAAAAATGGAGAAAAGGACAGACTGGGTTATTCCAGGTAGCTTGAAGAAACATTTTAAAAACAGCAGGTGTCACAGGAGAAGCAGGGATACTCTGGTAAAAATGAGCATATGCAGACAGTTATTTGGACTGCTCTATTACTTTTTTTTTATGTGGGTTTGGGTACTTGCCTGCTAGTCACCTGCTTCTGCACAAGGCAAGGGAGGGCATTTCCCTGTTGCCTGTGTAAGCCACAGAGACAGAAGAAGATGGGGAGTGGCTCTACCTTAGTCTTGGGGAACAGATAGGGCAAATGGCTTCCTTCTCATAGAGCTATTCCGTGTTGATCAGATGAGAAGGAGAGGAGAGATACTAAGGATTAACAATCAGATATGTCTTGAAATTGACTTGAGTCTTCTGGAGGGACCATCCAGTTAGAGTGAGTAAGGAAACCATTCATGTTGCTTGACCTGAGTGTGTCTACAAGATGACTGATCAAGTTGTCACTGGTGTCGATCTTGCAAAAGAAACATTTGAAAACTGGAGGAAGTAACTTCATATTCACATGGCTAGCAACTGATGATAAGATCACTGAGGTTTTTTCCCAGTGTTGATCAGTCTGAGCTAGATTTAAGTTACACATTTAATATATGCATCAAAAAGCAATTTGAAAACTGGGTCTTGATACCAGTGGATGTTAGAAATATACAAAGAAAATGGAATCGGCCCTTTGGTGTTACTTCGCTTTGTTTATAACATAATATCCTAACTGGTAACAATATGATATAGTATAATGTAATTGCAACAAGATACAGTGCAATATTAACATCTTCAAGTTTTCTAACTAAAACATACCAATATCACACAGACTGTGTCTTTCATTTTGTGTTGCGGAGTGTTTAGTTGTTGACAAACACATGTGGATTCAGAGGAACTTGCAAGGAAAGTAAGGACAGTATAAATGAGTATCATTAAAGAACAAGCTACAGTAGCTTTAGGGTGGATGGCTTACTTGGAGACCCAGATTACACAGTGGTCAAAGTTTTCTTGTTCATGGTAGATTGCTGTTTTATTTGTGCTTAGAGGGGCTGATTTATGCTCTTTATAAAACGTATTATTTTCCAGGGTGATTGACGGGAAAGTCTGATACATTCCAGATGCTAACTGCACGCCAGACACTGGAGGCTGGATGCAGAGTAATCCTCTTGCAGCCATCTCATTACTGGAGTTTTTATGTGAGAGTGAAGCAGAGCGTGTAAGCCAGAAAAAATTCTATTGACTTCAGTGGATATTGGCTTATGCACTGAGAGCTTCGTTATAATAAACAGAGTCAATAAGGGAGAAGACAACAGAGAAAAATCTGGGAATGAAAGTTTTACCACAACTTCCCTGACTCCAGATGTATAAAAGACCCATGCAATGCTGACCTCTCCCTGCATATGATCCATTCAGGTTTGATGTAAAAGCCTTAACTGAGGAGCCACAGCTCCAGCCTGCACCCACTCTGTAGCTAAAAGGAGATGTGTTTTTCTCAAAGCTGTCAAGCTATTGCTGTTCATAAGCAGTAATTTTATACAAATTAATTTTAAGAGATGGAAAAAGTTGAGTTTGCTCACAGGTAATACATTTAGACTTCAACAATGTGAAAAATTTAAGAGCAAGTGAAAAGAGAGAGAGAGCAAGCCATATTTTTTCCTTATATTTAATGAAGCACTATGAATTTCTGGCTCTTTGGGAAAGGTGTATTACTAAGAGTCATTAATGGAACCTAGGCTTAAAATACACTCAGCTGAATTGCTGACTGAAGAAATGTCTGTGTAAAACTTAATGTTTTCCTTTTTGTGAATATTTTAGAATCTTTCAAAATTTTTTTGAAGAAAAAAGAAATCAATGTTACACTTCTTACCATTTGCTTTAAAAAGGATTTTCCACTTGCTCATTTCCAGAAGGTCATCTCTGAGATGTACAAGCTAGCCCTTCATTTAGGTCTCCTCTTACATTCATATTTAACTTTCTTTCATTCTGTGGCCTTTATTAGCTGAGCTCAAGGAGCTTGTAGCACATTTTAAACAGCAACACTGGGAGGATGTAAATGCAGAATAATGTATCAGGACTCAAATTTGCATGGTCAAATGTCAAAAAAATTAGGCCTTCCCCAGAACCATGTCAAGAGAAATAACATAAGTGGCCAGCTCAACAGCAGGCATGCCATTATCAGTTAGTTCAACCTGTCATCACTGACTGGGAGTGGAAGCAGTGGTCATTAGCTTTAACTCTGCTGGGGAAGGTTGCGCTTCTTTTTATTTTATTATATATATTTTACGCCATCTGACAGTATTTCACAGAGCACCACAATGTTATGGTTTCCTCCTTGACAGGGGAAGGAGGGGGAGGTGCAGGTGAGGGAGTAGAGAAGAACACTTGCAATCATCTGTTGTCAGCTGGAGGAGGCAGGAATTGCATTGCCTATCGGATAAATACTCATTTAGAGTAATCACTTTATTTCAGCCCTGTAATGACATTAACAAGCTTGGAATACAGGGAATTACATGAGTCAGAACAAATAATTGAATATTCCACTGCTGGGGAATGCAGCACAGGTCTGACTTAATGTCATGCCATCTCTGAAGCCAGCACTAGCATGCAATTAGATGATCGGTTTAAACAGCATATAACTGGCACTACTGGTATGGAAAACATACTATTAATTGTTAAATTCTTACCTGCTTGTAACTTTCATGAAACAAAAGTATCTTGCATATCTTTTTAAGCAAAAAGAACCAGAGGACAAATTTCAGTAAGTTTTTAGGAAAATAAAGGTCGCTAGCAAAGAACAGGGGAAGAGCTGGAGTCCAGGGTCTAGAAGAAATAACTTCAACATGAAAAACTACAACACTTTTTTTTGGTTGGTCTTTTTTTTTTTTTTTCCTTTGGAAAGGATTTGATTGAGAAAAGGATGAACTTTATTTAATATATCAAGTGCTATCATATTTCATATCCAAAAGGAAAGGTGCTCATTTGTCCTTTTTTCTTCAGTACCTTTGGTCAGTTCACTGTTTTATCTCCAGATACTGTTGCCCCACAAACTGTCATCCCACAACTCTAAGCCTTTTTTTCAATTACTCATTGTTTTTGGGATGTGGTTAAAAATGCAAAAGCCTTTTAATAGAAATATGCCAAAGTATCCAAAACTACTCTGGGCTCTGGCCAACAAGGAGGAGGAATCTTAAAGTGATTGATTAACACAAAACCTCATAATCTGTCTAATTTATCACCAAACTCTAGGTTTAATTTTTGACACGTTCTTACAGCATCCCAAGTCAGTATAATATGGCAAGTTCCGTCATTTTAACCATCAACTAAAGTGACTTAATCCATCAAATTATACACTCTATGGTAGAATATTAAAAGGATTCAGTTGCATATATTGTATATGTTGAATGATTTGATAGCAGTTACCACAGGCAGCACAATTCCTGTATGTGCCAGTTTAGGTGAAGACTAATTTTGGATAGATAAAATGTAAATGCAGAAGGAGCATCATCTCTGTCACCTACGTAGATTAGCTCTGAAAATCACAGTCTTATCCAACAGATAACACATTACATTTGCAACACTTGAGCTAAACACAGTGGAGAACTTCTTATATTTATTATAAAGATGAAAAGATTAGGCCATCTTAAAACTAAAATCCTGTTCTGGATCTTTGGTCATTAATTTCAGCAGTGTTGAAGCTTCCTTGTAGTTAAAAACAATGATTGGTACTCTTGCTATTTGTTTTTCTCACCAGTCTATCAGAGCATCGCTGACCCTTCTGTTGAGACTTGAGCAATGTACTTTGCTGTAGGAGCATGGCAGGCCTAGGGAAGAGCTCCTTTTTCTAGAGAAGGTTTGTGGGGAAGACCAGGCCCTGTGCGGCAGTTCAAGCTGACAGTACGTTTTTTTTCTTTGAAAGGAGAGAGGAATCCAAGCTGATGGGGAATTGTGGGTTCTGATAAGTGAAGCTTTGCATGGTTAGCCGAGTCTCAGAGATCTGAGGCTTGTCATGTTGAACATTTATTTCTGTTTTCTTAACAGAAGGGAATGACCCCACCTCTTGCTTAGCCAAAGATAAGGCATTCTGGGTGATCGTACTTCAGATTATCGGTGGCATTTGGAAAATGTGACCCATGTGTTTGACAAGTTGGCTTGAAGAAAAGCTGACTGTAAAGTAGCAAGCACAAGCTTTAGATTAGAAGGTCAGGTGAAATACCTGCTATAAAGGGATGTAGTTGATCCCCACATGGAATCCAGGTATGCTGCTCCTGTAATGGTGTGGCTTTGAAATATAGGAAGCTTTTTTGAAAGGATGTATTTGGTACATTGCTACTGGTTAGTAATAAAATTTTAATCACATTTACGTTATGATTTTTACTCAACAGATAGCATACTCTCAAGTACTTCTATTTATTCTATCAATAAGAATACCTGCAGACCTCATCTCTCTCAATTTTAATAGTGATACTGCAATTAGAGAATGCATTCACAATTGACCTATTTAATAAAATTTAGCTTACTAAAACAATATTAACATTTAAAAACATTGCAATTACTTTCAGCAAGCTGAACATTTATATTCATTTGCTATAATTTTCTGCCTATTTGCATGTGTATTCATTCCCAGAAGGCAATATCTTTAGTATATTACTACTATCCATGCACGCGTCATGATTTTATATTGTTGCGCAGGTTCAGTTGTTTCACCTTGGAACTGTACTAGCACCCTGGAAGAGGCTACAAAAAATGTTAATTTATGCCAGAACAGAAATCTGCAGATAATATTTATAAAAACCACAAAAATATTAGGAGGTACCTACTGAAGAAAGGTAAATCAATGCAACACTGGTTTCCATGTCACTTCCTAAGTATTTGTCGTGTCTCTGACTGTACCCACCCCCCTCTGTGGGTTTGGCAGCCTGGACTCAAGGTCAGTGCTGATATGGCCCAGCTGTGTGTCCTTGGATCCAACTGCTGTGAAAGAAGTTGTGTGAGAAAAAGCTGTGAGAAGTCTTGCTGGGGTTTGTTCGTGTTTGCTTGAGAGCTGTATTTAAGGTCAGACCCTTGCTTGCTGCTGCTGCCTGACCTTTATTGCAGCTATGCCTGTGCTTGCTGCCTGTTGCAGCTATGCCCCACTGAGCCAGACACCGACTTGGGGGCTTAACTGCCTGGTTTGGTGGTGGACCTGCCTCAGCATTACAGACTTGTCCAGTAGTCAGGACTCTTGCTTCTGATTGCTGCCACTAGGCCTGTTTTGCTCTTCTTAGATGCTGCTGTCTGTGCCCTTTCTGTGAAGCCTCTTGCCTGCCTGACTGCCTGGCTCCCCTTCCCTTATGGAGCAGCCAGCCCTTGCTGCTCTCTGTTGGTTGCCTTGGACCTTCTCAAGCCCCGAGTCAAGCACCATGGAGCCTGGCCTTTGGGCTGTGCAAAACCTTTCCCTCACCTTGCAGTCTGTGCTCAGGGTCCTGACAGCATTCCTAAACTCTTAACAAAGCAGATAATGACTTTCATAGCAATATGAATTTGGGAATGACTTCAAAAAGGCCAGGTAGTGCCTTTCCATTCATAGATAAATATACCTAACCAATCCCTTACAGATACCTGTGTAACATTTTCTTCAAAAGCTTTCATGACTGAGATTCTGCAGGCTCTCAAACAACTTTGTCTGGAGCAGAATGGTTCTTAAAATTCTGCCTGAGAGCTAACCTGAATGTCTTCTGCTACCATTGAAACTGATTACTTTTTGTTTCCCTCTCACTGAATATGAAAGAGTATTGATAATTTTATGTTTTACAACAAATCTTACAATATTTTTAGAGATTCTTCTCAGTACATTTTTCAAAGGCTGGGCAAATGTAATTCTTTCCACCTTCTTCACAGACCGTGGTGCCTAAACCGGTCACCATTCTTCTCCTGAGAACTTCTCTCATTTCTCTGGTTTCTTGAAGTGTGATGCCAGGAGCTGGCCACGGTGTTCCAGCCAAGGCTGACTGAACACAGAGTAGAACGATCTATATCACTTTGGTCATGTATACGACAGTCCGACCAGTATATGCTAAAAAAGATTTTCCTTTCACAGTAGCAACATCACAATGTTGAATCTGTCAGTTTATGGACCTCTATGCTTTAGCTGTGCAGTTGTTCTTTGTATCATATTATGTGCTCCCTTTCTGCAGGCCGCAGTTCTTTGCATTTGCCTATTGAATGACTTCCTGACTTATTAGGTTCATTTTAATACCACTTCTATCTCTGGTGTGAGGCCTTCCAGATCAGTGACATCTGCAAACTGGTAATTTTTTTTTTTCTCTCTCATTCAAATTTTAAATTAGTGTGTTGAACAGAGTTTGGCTAAAGACAAATTAACATTCTACTCCAATTGAAATGTATTCCCAGCCTGACACTGATGTTCCTAATGTGCATGTTTTCTACCAAGTGAGTGGTCCCCCTGTTGTAACTTAATCTCCACTGCCTTTGCTGGTTCACATACAAGACTATCATGAGGGAAAACATAAAGTTTTTTAAAAGTGAGTATATCACATCTGCTGCTTTTTCCCTTATGCCAGTTATGCTATTGAGGAAGATAAGTGGCTTGAATTCATGCTAGAGATTCTTGGTGTGTTGGCAAATTCTTTGTCTTCTGTGTGCTTAAACACTGATTGCTTAATGCGTAGTTCTAGGATCTTGAAATTGGGCTGTTTTTTAGTTTGCTCCATCTTCCTTTTCCTCCCTTTTAGGTACTCTGTTTCACTTTTGCTACCAGTCTCTCCAAGTTCTCAAAAATGAGTGGTTTAGAGATCACACTGACTCCTAAATGTTGCAGGGCACTGATGCCTCACCATGGAAGCCAGTTTCTCACCAGGCGGTGAGAGATAAGGCAACAGGGATATTCTGCGGTGGCAGGGTTAAGAGCTAAGAAATCGCTGCCTTGCACATTCTTGTGGTAGAGGAAGCACAGCAGTCATGATGACACTGAGATAGCAAGGAAGGAGAGGCGAGGAGCTCTCCTTGCGGAACTCTGGAATGGTGCTAAATTTCTCAATCACGGCTTGATTACAGAAAGATTGGCAATCTCTTCTCAAATTATTTCTGCCAGGCTCTGTAGATTTGAATATATATAGTTTATTCTTCTAACTTTTATGGGGTTTTTTTGGTGGGTCTGGTATTCTGTCTTTGATAAGAATTAATTGTATTTAAGTTTTGGGAATGACTGATAGTATTAGGAGGAGGTAGACGATGCTCCTTTTAGGGAAACAGAAGAGAATATTCCTGGGGAGGAAATTAATCTTTTCTCCCTCTTTTTGTTCTGACATTTTTCAAAGGAGAAGCCACCTATGTGTGCGGTTGTTGAATGTTCTGATTTCCTGCTATTTCTCCACCTCTCCCCTGCAGAAGCAACCAGAGCAGCTTTGCTTCCTGCTTATCCTCTGATAATTCAGCATTTGGTGGACTAATAATGAGGGTATTGAGGAAGCCTGGAACAGAAAGTCTCCTTGCTGACAAAGCATAAATAAGCTTTAGCTTGGTACTTTGACAGATGTGTATAACAGCTGGATCTGAAAGATTTGGAGTGCTCAGCACTCATTTGAAGGCTGCATCCATATATGGTTTTCATATCTGGATGAGCAGCATTTTGAGTTGTCAAATACTGCATGGGGGAGAGAAGGAGATATTATGGCAACATTTGGTGCTTAGTTGCAAGATGCAAGTTGCACTGATGTCAGAAAATATTTCAACATCAAGAATAGTTGCATTTCTGTGTAGGCTCAAGTAGGACCTAGGGGTTCAAAACATCAGATTCTTGTTTTCACTCTGCAACTTGTGGAATAGCAGAAAAGGGACATTGACACAGGACCAGAAGAGTTTAACATTTATAAATTAAACTTTCCTCTTATTTGGAGTGACCTGTACCATGTAGTGTTAGGCATGATTCATTATAAATCTTCTCTGGCTATTCAGCTGTTGATTATTATAGATTACTTCCTAAAAAAGAAGGAGCTTTTGCTCTACAGACTTTTTTTTTATTGCTAAGGTGTCTATACGCTCATGAATGCAAGTAGCTAGACTGATCACATGCCACAATGTAAGCAGGGAAATAAGAAATTTTTATTTCATATCTGAAGACAGGATGATCTTTGATGCAGTTGTGGAGTTTTCGACAAGAATGTCAACATTTTAAATTGAAAGATATGTTATCTTAGAGTGCTGTTACAGCTGGAAGAGTCAAGTTTTCTTAAGTTCTCATCACCACGGAGCTAAGTGACACTAGACTCTTCCTTCTTTCTCCAGGATGGGAGTAAAACCACCATTTCTTTATAACTCCCCAGATGGTCTTAGCAGATTCTAGCGGTTTGTTCGTCAGCTAACCTTGTCCACCACCACAGTGGAGGAATGGGAATGTGACCACAGACCCAATTCCCTTTGCAACTTTCTTTTTCTTTCAACTTTGCAAATATCATTACAGTGGAGACATGCAGAGTGATTCTGCCTGTTTTATGGATCAGTGTTGCTGTGAAATTATAGGGATTAGAAGAATAAAAGGAAAAGTTTGTTTTGTTTTGTTTTGTTTTGTTTTTAAGAGGTTGAGAACAATGATTCTAAAAACTTAAGAAATCTTAAATGAAGAGATTTGAGTGATCCCTGAACAAAACAAAGATGCCATAGGATCAGAAAAAGTCATACTTACTGTGTTTAATAATGATTCAACCAGTATTTGCCTTTCTTTCTGATAATCATAGAAAATACTCCCAATAAGCGGTAGTTTCCAGCTGGAAAAGAGCACTAATATATTTCTATGTTTACACTACATCAGCAAAGAAGCATATCAACTTAAACCAAAAAAATAATACAGTTCTGTGATACAAACAATATACGTAAAATGAATATGTAGCTCTCTATGCTCACACGACTTTGGATGCATTTCTGAATAAGGGCTGGCATTTTCCTGGAAATGGCAATTTTTACATCAGACTGGCAAAGGGCTGGTGAGACGGAAGACCCTCCTGATGCCCAGACAGATGTTTAAGAAGAAGATATTTCAAAGACATCTGCACCTCCATGGCATTCTATGGGTGTGCTGGGTCATGGCTGTTCTGCCTGCTGGTTCAAAGGAGGCTGACAAGGCAGATAAGTACAACATTTGGCTTACATGCTCTTCTATTTTTCCTCACCTCGTAGTTTATTTAAACATTTCTTTGACTTTGAGAAGACTCATGAGAAGGGATTTTAAATGTTGCAGTCCTCATTCTATCAGGTTGAGTGACCCAGTGCGTATTCCTGCAAATGTCTTTGATATGTCATCCTTTAAAAACCTGTATATAAGTATCTTTCATGTCTGTACCTTAACATAAGTGCTGCTTCTTCCACATAAGCCAGCTTTCTTCCTTTCTCTGTTCCTGTAAGCAGGGAAGTTTTATAAAACATACAATACTAAAACTCCTGCTATCAAGTTGTTACCTATAGATTCTGAAGAGATACAATATTGTCATGTTCATAATTTCATTATTTTCATCCTCTTCTCTAGTATAGATTTATGGAATATCAAAACTGCTAATATGTGAACCATGGTCTGTTTTGTATAAATTGTCCCTGGCATTACAAATTTCATTCTGTGGCAGTGTTAACTGTCCCAGGTTTGTTCATGATTTGAAGTGGGTGGTTCTGCATAGGAAGTCCAACACATGTCCGTGGAGTTCAGGGTAAAAGCTGTTCAGACATAGTGATTTTATTTCGGCCAAAACCCAAACCATTATTAAACTTGATTAGGATTCAGTAGACCATTACTGCCGTTCACTCCTACTGATTTCAGTGTATTTGTGTAATGATTTGTCCCCTTTGAGATCCCCATATGTTAACCTAGAAACCATGTTTACACATTGTAATCCTTTGTGCTCTACAGACCTGAGTAATCAGATTACAATATGACAACTTTAAAGAGACTTGCTGTTTAAAATAGAACAAATTTGAGGCAAGAATTCAAGACCAAATTTCGTGTTAATATTTTTCCATTGACTTGTTGGACAGTTGTTACAGACAAGACATTGGCTATGGTGGTCACTAGGTGAATAGACCTCAAGAAGAATTGTGGAACCTGAAGAGGCTGTCTGTTAAAAATAGATATTTTTCTATTTGTTTCCCATCATTCTGATGTAGAAGTGCTGTTTGGGGACATCTCTAATAGCTATAGGGTCCTTGCAGTTATAGTTTGTGATGGATACATAGAGAAAGGTTCCCAAAGAATGGATCGCAATGACCATCCAACACCCTGAATGTTTAATGACAGCTTCTGATTCCACAAAATCAGATGTTAATATTGAGATAAGAGAGTCTTTGCTCCACTACCTTTCTGGTTCCAAACAGAAGTAGGATATCCAGAGTTTTATAAACCTTGATAGAACTGGTGTCACACTACAGATAACTTTATATTGATAAATACAATAGGGCCAGGGTTCTACTCCTTTAAGCTGTATACTATTGATTTCATATTGCTGAAAAAAAAAGAGTCCCAAACCCCAAAATTTCTGTTAATGTTTGAGAAAGCATGTACAAAAAAATAATATTTAGCACTGATAATTTAAAAGCACAATTTTTTGTTAGGCGTCCATGAGCAACTGAAACCTTGGGTAGGTGATAATGAGATTTTGAATTAATTTTGAAAGCATATAAAGCGCATTTCTGTGTTTTTATGATTTAAAGTATAGCCCTTTGGGGCTGCTGCCTTGAACGTGGCCCTTGCAGTTGCTTTCACTGCAGGTGCAGAAGCTGAGAAATGCAGCTTCCTTTGCTGCAATTCAGTCTTTCTCATTAGAATATGAGATCTTTCCAGGATGTTATGCTGAAGAAATTCAGGGACCTTTACCCATGAGTAGCTTTAGAATGATGTCCAGTTTTTCAGAAATTAGTTTCTCATCAACTCTATTAATTATTAATTATTATATCTTACAACAGCTGTAGTTTTCCAAGTTAGCATTAAAATGATCCTTACATCTTTCTACAGTTTTGTTCAGCTGATTAACTCTAACTGGTTTATTGCTGTGCCATCCATTTAAATTAACAATCTGCAATGAAAGCAGATAAAATGCTTCACATGTCCCATTACTGGGGTAGTAATAGTTACTCAATTAGGCACAGCTCCTTCAGTTTCCAATCTGTTCTTTAATGATCAACACAAGACATTAATTTAAAATATTATTAACCAACAAATCTATTTAAACAGATATGTTTTAGCAGGTAGAAACACCATTAATGATGAGAAAAACATACTGGTTTACTTACTAAGTGTCTGCACTACAATTGCTATCATATCTATGAAGCAGTACAGTGTTACAGATTTTCTGTCTTGACCTCTGGTTGCCAGAGTATAGCCTGATCAATTGTCCATTGACTTTCACAGGCGATGAGCTAGGAATATTTCTGAACAGTTTTTCCCATCACATGGATGAGGGGGTGGGGAGTTGAGGGTGGGGACAGTCCCTATCTTGCTATAAAATTTATCTAGCATTTGATATATTTTGGGAACTCCTGTGAGATAATGGTAATAATGAATCTTTAACAGTTATTTAAGCAGCTGCTGTGTAGCAATCTAATAATAAAATTGGTCATAGGGAACATAGCTCAGAACAGGGAGACATTAAAAAGACAGTTTGATGATAAATAGCAAGTCCAGTTCTTAAGCATTAACATTTTTATGCACTGGAGAAAAATAAAATGGAACATACTGAAAAAACTCTTTCCGTCTCAGGAACACTACTATAGAGCTGCATTTATACTTTAATATACTTCCAGTATATTCAGTGCTGCATTAGCAAAATGGCATCTCTGACTTGCAGAAATACTAGTATGTTCTGTCTCTAAAATGCAAGAAGCATGACTCATTAGTAATTTCAACATTTAAAAAGTGGAACTACACTCCATTTTTACCACTCTGTCATTGCTGCAAACATAGGGAATCAAATGTGCTGGTATTTCCTACATACATGCTACTAGGAATCTGAAGTTGAGTGCTTCTGTGAAGACTGATTAAACATCATATTAATTCTGCACAATCAGCATGTTACACAGTTTTTGTAGGTGGGTAAGCCAAAGCATGGAGAATCTGCTTTGCCTGACATTACAGAACTAAGTTGATACCCTTGAAAACACCAGAAAAAGAGTAAAGTAAGGAAAAAGTATGTGGAAGCGTGAAATTAAAAAAATTAAATTATTTTGCCTCAGGAATTGATAACTGGAAAAACATTTTGTGGTTTATTGAAACAAAAACATATAATGAAATTTTGTGATGAAATGAAAGGAAAAAAATTTTAAAACTCCCTTGAAAAGACAGATATCATTAGATCAAATTTGCTTTTGAACTTATCTCCTGTTTTATCCTTGCAGATGTATTTTCAAAGTACGTTCTTTTCATCAAACATCCCATAATATTTAAACTATAAAATGATTGGTAGAATTATTATTCACAATTAAAACAAAACTGTGCTTGTCAAAATAAATGAACAAAGTACACTCTGTGATGCAGTATCCTTGACTTTTTTAATCCTGTTTGTTTATTTACACACTAGTTGCAAAAATTGATAATCCATATGAGGTCACCTAGGTCCATGCAAATGAGTTTTTACTGTAGGTTCTGATACTGTAAATATTTATTTAGCTGTCCAAGTTATTGGAACTAATCACTATAATTTTTCTGTAAAGGGCAGGTTTCTCTGTAAGAGCTTCCTGAAGGGGAAAAGACAGTAAGAGAAGACTTATATGTAGAAAGGTTCTTTTTAATGTTAATATGCAATATTGTGTATATTTTGTATAGCTATATAATTGTATAATAACTTGATTGCGTACTATCATCATCCACATATATCACGATATAATATACCATGACATAACCAGTTTTATTTGCTATGTTCAAACAGTGAATTGACAAATCCAAACCAAGTTGCAGTCACCTTGAAGTTTTGGAGGAAATATATGAAAATATATTTCAGCATATTTCTACATTTACCACTGGTCCACTTACTAGGTTCTAGACAACCATTTTTACAATGGACTGAGGTAAATAAAATCTCAGTTATTGAGGAACGTAACCTTTTTATCACAAAGTTGCTTCAAGTACAATATATATTGGATGAACATACACTGATAATATCAGATATTATTATTTTTAATAATGAATAATGACTTACAAAAGCCAGTAAGCTTTTGTCATGCTTTTTATCCACATTTGTATTTTGGGTTGTTGGAGTTCTATAGGAGATTTAGAAATATCTAGGCTTCTTTGACCTGTCTGATAATTATCCTTAACGTTACTGTTTCAAACATACAAGGTACGTCATGCTATGTCGTTTATGTTAAAATGTGTCTATAAATGTCACATGCTTATTCTCTCTTAAGTATTTCAGGCTTCATTATGTGTAACAATGCAGAATTAAATAGTCTTGAATGTACGTTTTTCTCTGTGTATACTCATAAATGAATCCTTGAAGGACCTACAGTTTTCCTGTTAAAAAGAGGTGTCATATCTTCTTTTATTTAGGAGAGAGTTTCAACCAGTTTCAGTCTGTGTTTGTTAAATATCAGGTGAAGCTGCAAAAACGATTCAGACAATAGGATTGTTTAGTAATTATGCTGAATAAAAAAATGAGGACAGCATGATAATGCAATGTAGTTGCTCTGTTATTCTATCAGAAAACTCAGGATTCTGAATCTACATCTTTGTAATAAAATGCATGCAGTAACAATTGTATGCTTCTGCAAAAGAGAAATGCAGATATTAACCAGACTGAGAGTACAGCACATAAGAATTCACATATACTGCTTCAAAATCAAATCTACGTGCAAATATTTTAATGTAAGCATTTTTAAGATTAAAGTTTTTTTAAGTTAGTTTTAAGATTAACTTTATAAAAGGGCTTTCATAGCATCTACATTAAAATATTACATCTGCATGTACATGTGGGGAATATCTGCATTCATACACACCAGTGTGCTCTCATTCTGTAAAGTAACGGCTGCAAATCTCTAGGTGTTAAGATATTCCCTCTACTGTTAAAGAGACAAAGTGTGTGTGAACTCAGATTTGCTCAACAGTAGACACGTAAACAATTAGGCAAACACTGGCATTTGGGAATATGTTCGTTAACCTCTAAATGTTGTAGAATTGTTTATGGTTAGTTTTTGGCCTCAATTTGTTACTGATAATGGCAATTCCCTTCTTCCCCTTGGCTGCTAAAATGTATTTTGAGGACCAAACATACACCATGTTTTCTCTTGTTACAATTTTAAGATGTCAGGTATAATGTTCTTGACATTTTAAGTTCCATGTTCGGTGTTCTTAATTCATACTGTTGACACAGATTGGATTCAAGTGCCTGTCTTTAGCAAAAATAACGTCTTTTTTGTTTTTTTTAAAAAGAGGTTTTCTGTGGTTTTTGAACCACAAGCAAACAAGATACCCCAGTAATTGTCCATATGTTATCTAGTCCCAAAAAGGCATGGAATCTATAGTACTAGAAGTGATGTCATGCCTCTTGATCCTGCAACTTAATATAAAGCAACACAACTCAATCATATTTTCATCAGTATAAGCTTGACACATAAAGAATGCAGTCCCTTTCTTCCTCTTTCTCCTCTGAGAGGACCAGGGGCTGGGGAACACAATGAAGAGATGCTTTCTGCTAAAATCTGCTGGAGAGAAGGGAAAATAAATGAGTAAATAGGCAAAAGTAACTTGTTGCGACATTTTTGTTTTGCAGGAGTGAAGTCACCAGCTTACATGTTTCTTCTGTTCATTTTGTTGCCTTTCCTGGGAAAGATTTTAATCTTTTAACTTGAGGTACCACAGGATGATAGTTGCGGGGATGAGACTGTAGATATTTCTTTTGCCATCTCAGTAATACTCTGATTTGTTAGCTTTGGTTTATTCCCTGTTGAAAGCACATCTCGAGCTGGAGGTCTGACATTTGTGTTGATTCTGATCCAATGTTGATCTTTGGGCACTTCTTGATCTACTTGACCAGAGATGAGTTTTGCTGGCTAGCCTTACTGGTCATTGTTTCCTTGCAAAGATAGCAAGTTTCTTGAGAATGGTCTTAGGCTCATATGTTGACCATTTCCTCCCTCAAGTCCGGATGCAGCAGCCACAGTCCCCTTTCTGAAGCTTCTGAAGTTAAATTCTTGGAAAGTGGTAGTGTGCAAATCCTCGTCTCCACTATTTCATTATTTAGCAATGTCTTAGGTCTGACAGAAAGACTTTTGCTTCTCATGTGTGAAGATCAGAGCTGTTCAGACTAATTTCTAACATGTAATTAATTCTGTGAATTCTGTTTACAAATTTCTGAGTGCAAGTTGCTTGTTTATGGATATGCTTTGTTACATGGACAATTTTATATGAATAGTCTTTGAGAGTGAATCATGGAACTGTTTGCTTCAGCTGTTCACTCTGTGCTGTTCATTCCTCATGCTGTGTGAGTGGCCATCTCAGCTGCCTAGGACTGAGTTTGGTCCCTGACTGAATGACTGAAACTTTCAAAATACAATCAGAAATGAATAATATATGATAAATGCTCATGTTCACACATGGATAGCCTAGTTTGCATGCAAATATTGGAATTCAGATTGTTTTCAGTGTTTTAGAATATCTCTAGGAATGGCCTGAGAACAGAAACTCTCATGGTGCATTATTTTAAGCATTCATATCACATCACTGTTAAGTGTAAGTGCACTCTCTCTCCACCAGACCTTTCACGGTCCTGCAAGTTTTAATGGGCTCTTCTTTGTTGCCGTTGGGGATCCATATGCTCCATCTCTCAACCCTGTTAATAAAATTGCCTTCAGTTTTGTTTCATAGTAGGAGATGATAGTATTGCTCCATTGCTTCTTGAATATACGGGGGTGATGGCAACACCAAGGTGGCATCATGACTCTTTTGACCAGTGAGCTCAAAGTGGTATGCTGTATTGTCTTCTAGCAAAGAGCTCTTTTGCATGACCTGAAGGGAGAAATCTGGTTGATAAAATGGCAGTAATGAATTGAATTTACTTACACCTTAAAACAGATAAAGGCATATATACAAAAATTTATTCATATATATACTTACATATAACAAGAGATACATATACACATACGTACATTTTTGTGTATGTGTGTGTATGTATATCTCATGGTGGAGAAGACTAAGAGGCAGCTATTTCCCAGCCTTCACTAGTAATTTGGAATTCTTTACCCTCTGTGTAAACATCTAACTGCACTCTCATAAGTGATGGCATCTCTCTCATGGCATCGTAATGGACTTCTGGGCTTATGAAGCTGGCAAGACATGTCAGTGAAGGTATGCAGTACCTTCCCTGAGGTTGCTGGAGCATGGAGTTGTTCCTTAGGGTTATATAGTTCCTTGTGTCTTCATTATAGGCAGGTATTTGAGAGGTCTGAGCTGACCTTCAAGAAGCTGTCCTGGAAATGCTTCATCCACTGCAAGTTTGCAATTGTTTTGTCTTGAAATTAATTTTCTTGGCTCATCACTAAGTCTTAAATCTGCAGAGCAAGCTTGTAACAAGTTAAAGAATTTCTCAAACAGTTTGGACCTGAACACGTGCTTCTGTATGTGTTCAGGTTAGGCCAGAAATCCAGCTTGAGAAAATGAGAGAAAAATGCATGGTGAGAATGCCATTCTCATTGCTTCTCAGAGAAGAAACAACTGGTAAGTGACACAGAAGAGAAAAGAGAATTGAGGGTTTCAAAATTCTGACTCAGTAGTGTAGCCTTTGCCTTCAGAAGCTGGGCATAATGATGTCTATAGAAGCTGCTTCATGTTTTATAAAGGAGACTTCACCCTCCCAGTTGAGGGAAGTAACTATTCCCTGTATGTTCCACGTTTTTTGACATTGAGATGTTTTAAGGTGAAAAAGGTAACTGAGTCTACCTAGAATATCTGCATGCCACATGGGATTCCTGTGGCCTTACCCGCTCTCTTTGCACAGAAATCTACATGATGCTTTACATTATACATATTTGTATATGCATAGTGCCAAGTAACACCTTTAATTATATCAGCATAAAGAGGGATACAACAGCTATCAAACATCAAAAGTTTTAACCATCATGTGCATTCCTATCACAGCTATCTGTTGACTTGGACTGTTTTTCCTTAGTACAATATATCTATATTCCATATGCAAATTCCACTGTGAATGATTTGCCTGTTTTGTAAGCTAGACTGCACCTGTAACATGTGGGATTGAGTTAAAAATGACAAGCAGACAAGCACAAGGCACATTATCTTGACAAACTCAGCCTCCAAAAATTAGCCTGTGCCTGAATTATTAAAATAACAAGGAATATTTCACTCAGCTGTGGAGAAATGCTCCTAATTGTCCACTTTAGCCAACTTCTTTCAGACTTCATGATCGGTCAATTTACGGTAGTGGCTTGCAAATTCCTGAACTCCCATTAGAGAAAAGTGCAACGGCAGTCCAACACGCCCTCATTTATTTTAATAACCTGCCAAGCAGACATGAAAATGTTAAAGTTGGAAGGCTATAACATGACAGGAACCTGACTTGTCACAGCCATATTATAGTCTAGTTAAACTACTTTCTTTCTGCCTTTCATATCTTTTCACGTAAGTAGAAAACTAATTGTCAAATTACTAATTTTGTTGGCATTAATATCAATACTAAGGCTAGAGAAGCATGACCAGATAGGCCTATGGATTTTCTTCATATTGTGCTTGGATGCTGGAAAGCATTCTGAAAATACAGAAGGATAAAATCAGAGCCCAGTCTTTATATCAACACTGACCTATTTATTTTAAGAGGCATTGAAGCTCTGTAAAAAGGCTAGAAAAGTCTCTGGGTTCTTTTATTATTTTTTAATGCCTAGAAATCTTGTTTACTTCAATCTTGTTTCCTTTGTGCACAATAGTGTACCTGATGTTACAGGGCCAGTATTCACATCTAAAGTATTAACGGCAGAATCTGATCTTGTAGGAGAATACAAGGAACTGCACTACCGAGAAAAAAACCTACAACAATGTCAGGGTCACACTATATTTCAAAATCAGCTGTAAGTAGGTCATGCCTCAACTGCAGGCAAGGTCGAGAATGCTACTGCAGAAAGTGCTTGGGATGGTTGAGGAGCAGGTTGAGAGGGCTGGGAACAGCTCAGGTGACCGGAAGTGGGACCTAATTGTGATGAACATGGAGGTATGAATCCAGCTACAGACACGTTGCTAGACCCTTGTATCTACAGGGCGTTCCTTGCCCTACATGACATGAAGTCTCCCAAATGCTTTCTCAAGGCAGGACTGAATCCATTACTTAACTCTTCAATCCATTTTTCTGTTCGTTTGTTTGTTGGGATTTTTTCTGGGGGGGAGTTGATTGCTGACTTGCTTGCTTGCTTGTTTGTTTTTCTTGCCCATTTAATGATAACCTTTCTGGGGAACGGGACTTGGCTTCATAAGTGTTTGCAGAGATTTTACTGTCCATCATGGCACAGGTAGCTTCCCATGAATAATAAACCTTCCACAAAGAAGAGTGAGATGCCTTAATAACAAAAGAAGCACAGCCTTTCCCAGAAATACATAGAAGGTTTTCCTACCAAGCACTTAGCTTTGTTTCTATTTCATCTGGAATGGGTGTCTTATAATGGGTCTATATGGCAAGTCTTATTAGCTGTGGTTTTGCAGGGAGCTGAGTGTTCAGATTGTAGAAACATGTAACTATTTCTTGTACAATTTGGGACAGAAGTTATTTTACATTGTCTTTTACCTGTTCTTTTTTTTTCTCTGCTGAAAAGAAACATGCAGAAGCCCATTCCCACAGCCTCCTAACATATCAGTTCTGTCCCAGCTGGAACCAAAAATTGTAGCATTGGAAGACAAAACTCTTGATGTTACTGACAGGATTAATAAGAGTGTGATTGCACTCATGTGAGTCCTGATGGCTTTGTAAATATTTCCTTGTGGAGAGTATGAATATAGGCAAACCCATAGCAGCACTGAGCAGTGGTAGTTCTGTATGGGACTGAAAAATGAAACTCTGAAGGATAGTCTATGTCTCTGTCTGTCTTCATCCCCTCCTCTCTTCTCATCACTCTCACCATACTTCATGTAAAATGCATTGACTGGGTTTGGGCTATGACACAAACACTTGCAAAGTGGCATCACTGCAATGAGCAGGAGGAGAAGAAGAGAAGGAAAGGTCTACTAGGGCACAAGCAGGGAAGGGTGAGCTAAGTGGCACAGTTAGCTTTTCCGTTCCCAGAAGATAATAAGGCTCATGTGCAGACTTGGGATGGTAAATGAGGCAGCTAAGGGTATAAGAGCAGTCAAGCAGCACTGAGACTGGATCTTACAAATAACTGATTTTCTGATGTTGCTGGCAGAGCAGGGAAAGTTTCTGTAGTCTCCTAGGAACTGGGTCACCTGGGGACAGCTGTTACAGGGCTTCACTCAAAGTGAAGTGGTAGCTACTTTATCAGATGGTAAACTGGCTTTTGAGAAAACTCACTGATCCCCAAAAAGACTGGTGGTTTGAGTTGGGTGGAATTTTTGTGAAATCACTTTCCTGCCTAATTAAAGCTTTTTGAATAGCTAGAAATGAATAGAAATACAGTGATTTTGTGTCAGTGACACTGCCTTTGTGTTCACATGTGTGTATGTGTGACACATACTGTCCTGTACTTGGTTCTTCCTGTCAGCAGTCTACAAAGTACTTATAAATGTGCTTTTTACTTTTCCCATTGTCTGTTTTAAAAATGTCTCCATTTTGGGAGACAAGAAGACAGCCATGAATGTTTAACTTGCCATTAGCATCTATATTTTATATTTGAAACATTTAAAAGCTTCTGTTTTAAATGAAGATAAACGTGTCCCCAAACAGCTGTGCAATGCATGACACAGAACAATTGAGTAAGCATCAAAGTATTTAACAGATAAAACAGTGCTGGATGTGGTAAAATAAACAGGACTTAATCCCTTTATAACTTGAGTAAATAAATACAGCTTTAATTCAGATACAGTTTTGCCTTTAGGTTACTCTGTTCTGTTAACACCTATCTGTCAGCGGTAATGCCATGTAAATGAGCCACTCTGAGCCTTTCCCCTTGCATCTTGTTTAATCCTCTCCCATTCTTCTAATCATCCTACACACAGAGGCCAATATCTATTTTCATCTGGCAAGATAGGATCTCCTAAGGAATTAAAGACGGTTTCCACTTAGCTCCACAGTAGGCAAAGGCTGGGCTGTGATCTAGGGCTTTAGGGACTTCTCATAATGTGCTGGTGCTCGCTAGATCGAAGAATTGAGTTCTGGCTACTGGATTTTTAATCCTCCTGTGGCTGATGTTGGGAGCTCCAGTGATTTAAGATCTTTGATTACTCAGAGCTTGGCCCTTTGATTGAGTGAACTTCTGAAGACAGCGTGTGACTGATTTCAAGTTAGTGGTTTTAAGTAACTACTGGAAAAAATAGATAGGAAAAGCCCTGTGATTAAGATGCACTGTCTCTCTTTTTAATTGACTTTCTGAAGCTATCTGATGCTTTACTCTCTGTACACAAAAGAAAAACTGTATAGATCAGTATTTGTTCTAATGAAGAACTCAAGTGTCACAATATTTGTCTATACTTGTTTGCAGTGACATGTCTGTTAAAACTATAGACACTAAAGGATATATTTTAAAAACATACTTCTCACAGGGCATGTATTAGAAGTAGCAGCAAATATAGCCTTAATGCACAGGACTAAGTTAAGCAGTTGACATAATTTCAGTTTGCAATACATTTTCAGACACTATATATTTTCCAGCAGAAGAACTGTACATGCATAAAGGCAGGTAGGTGTCATGGAAAGCTATTTATGTTGGCAATTTGAAGTTTTAGCAGTTTGTGAAACTGAACATAGGTGTTTTGATGCATCTAAGCGTATTCTTGCAGAAATGTTTAACAGCAGTCATTCTGAAGCATTCTGCCAAGAAATGTTCCAATAACATTTGCCTTTTTTGGAAATAAAACAGCTTTTTTGTAAAATACAATTATAGTGCAGTTACCTTGTTTCAATGTGGTCCTCAAGAAAAAAAGAGTGCAGACGTTGTCTATTTATATCTTAGATGCCTATTAAAAGCAACGATACCCTTCTTGTTTAAAAGGTGAGATAAAGTACAGTTACAGTTTCAGTGGGAGCATTGCAGGAAACTGTTCAGTTGTCTCTCTTGTTTGAAGGTCCAGCATCTCTACCTTAGGAAATAAAAGAGAAAGTAAGGATAAGAAAATTGGCTTAGAAAAAAGAGTGAATAGGCGGGAGCCAATTCAGCTTGCTCATTCATCTTATGGGTGAGCTGCAGAGTTATTAAGAGGCATTAGTGAGCTATGGAGAGGTCTCAGATTTATTTTCATGTACTCAGTAAGTTTTTAAATATGAAGGGAGTGAAAGAGACTGTGTCTCCAACTTACTTATTACAACATCATTTAGCATTTAGGTTCACATTTAAGCAAGGCTGAATTCTGGTTGCTTTCTTG
>NW_009624811.1:0-11703 GCF_000690535.1 Cariama cristata | reverse complement strand
GAAAGAGCTGGGAAGGATATTATCTTCCCAGTGAAGGGCTCGGCCAGGAGAGAGCAGAGTGCACGTAGACTTCTCCAGAAAACTGCACATCACTTTTTTTCCCAGAAGTAGAACCCCATGGATGCATGGAGCGGCTATGCAAGAGCAGCTCTTCTTAGTCTGTAATATTAAATCTAGTAGGCTAAATCTTGCCCTTATCAAAGCTTTATTGTTTTGACATTAGGATTATGAGCTATCACTTTGGAGTTACCATTCCTTTCATGATAAAGCTAGGGCTTCTGAAGTAGGACGACGAGTGGGAAGCGAACCCCTTTGCTAGCTGGGACCTGAGTTTTCCTTCTCCTGTCTTACTTGCCACTTAACTGTAAGGTTCACAAAACATTGCAGAAGGATGCCACTTTGTCTCAGTGGGTCAGAGACAGGGTATTAACTATGTTTCAAGACAGCCACAGCAGTTACAGATATCATTCCTATTCACTGGGTATGTAATTTCATTCTAATTCTTAGATGTCTCTGCAAAGACAATAGCATCAGGATCTTTGCCTAAAAGCAAAGCCTCTTTAGGTGTACACCATGAAGAGCTGGTTGCTTGAAAAAGCATAAATGACACTCTATCTCTCTACTGACCTTGTAAATGAAGGGGGTTTTGTATATACTTATATAGGACATTTTGTATGTTTTGTGTGTGTTTCTATCTATAAACAATGTGCGTGCACATCCCCTCACTCCCATATATGTGTTTATATGAATGTAGTAGCTTCAGGAGCTGTGACAATGATTATCATTTCTCCTCGAGTGAAATAAAGTCTTGCTTGTCTTCTCCAGCGAGGGTTTCTGGTGTATTCCCTTCACCCAGCTGTCCGTTCAGAACACAATGCCAGGTTTTCCTCCATGTTTCACTCCCTTGTTGCTTTTGCTTTGTGCAGTCTCTGTTAGCTTACTGGTTTGGGTGCCTGTCTCACAGTAGTTTTATGTCTTTCCCACAATTCTCTTTCACAAGCTAATGTTCGCAATCCTCCCAGATTGCAGCTTTTGCATGGGAGCTGCACCGACTGGAGAATGGAAGTGTTTGATGCTGATACCCTTTTGTTCTATGTGAACATCCTCTGTAATCTTCTCAAGCAGGCTTTAGGGAATACACAACTTTGCTTTTGCACTTGAAACTGGACTGCGGGGATATGCTAATGAACTGTACATACAAGTTTGGGAATCTCATTCATATAGTGTAGACCGTTCTGCTGCATTTCTGATGGGCACGTGCTTGGTCATTTGGGCATACTTTTATGTGTGCACATGATGTGGCAAATCTGCATAACCAAATATTGAACAGTATAACACTCCCTGTATAATCATTCATTAATTTTATTAAAGGTGGGCTGGGACTGGAATAAGGATTAATTAGAAAAAGTAAAAAGCATAATTAGTAACATACTTTTCCTCCCACAGCTTTCGTTTTCTCTGGATTCTTTTTCCTGGTGCCCTAATTATTTCCCATCTTTTAAAATTCACTTTAATTTCAATTTAACTCTCCCTGGGCATGCAAACTTGACAAGTGTTTTTTTTTTCCCCAAGATTGATTGACAGCAGTTTCGAAACTGTCACAGTGCTAATTAAAACCTTGAATATGTGTCTTTGTGAAGCCTGAAACACTCTGCACTGCTGCAAAATCCTGGATCTTGTGTTTTGAATGAGTTTTTATAACAGCTAATATGGAATCATTATAACTTGCCTTTCCTCAGGCTTGATATCCAGCTCTCTCCTTCACACTTTATTTATCGCTGAATTTAGAGCTTATGTTGACAACATGAGAAAAAGAAGCATCCCAGGCAATGATACCTGCCCTGTCTAGCCAATGTCATTTTACACTTTGCCTTTTCTGCTTGGCAGAACTGAGCAGAGTTGGCCCTTACCAAAGTGCACCGCAGTCCTGTGGACACCTGGGGAATTCATGTTAGGGATACAGTGGTCATATTTCACCATCTGTGGAGTGACTGACTCTACTGGAACTGTTGTCAGGAATCTTCTGTCTTGCACTTAAAAAAAAATATTGCTGGCATAAGGCATTGATTGCTGTATGCATCGGACTTGGGTCCTGCTTTCTATCTTGCAAACTTTCTGGAGGCCAGAGTATTCCCAGAACCTTAAGAAAGGCATAGCTGGAGGCTAAGGCAAGTGTCTGCCACTAAGACACAATTGTAAAGGCAAGGTAGAATAACAGTCCTTGCATGCAGTTGGAATATGGCTGTTTTCCTCTCTCTAACCCTGCATTAGTCAGTTTTCCAGTAAAGCAGAGAAAATTATGTGGAGGCAGGGTGAGGATTCTGCATCCCTTCCTTTACGGCAACTGGTAGAAATGGTTAACTGTGCAAAGCTGTGCAAGCAGATATCCTGCAGCAAGCATGCTACCAGTCCTGGTCAGGACTTCCAGAGCAGGTCTTGCTGCTTCTCATGGTCACAATAGCAGTGTGGCACCTCTTTGTAAGTACAGTTCATTTCGTACAATTATATTTAGTGTGACAATATTAATTACATGAATAAACCAAATGAAACTGGCCTGACTACTTCATGTTTTAAGAATCTGCTTAAATGTGTTGCACAGAGGCATTAGACTAAGTAATCTGTATTATAAAGTTTTGGGGTTTTTTGAGGTTTCTCTTTTTTTTTTTTTTTTTAATTATCTATCTGACTAGAGACAGGTGATCTACTTGGATTTTCTGCAGCTTTATACAACACAAAAAAGGGGTTATTTTCTCTTTCTCTTTCTTGTTGATATAGGCATTCTGAAAGATTGTATTTAAAGAATTTTTTTACTTTTTAATACAGAGTGATCAAAAATAGAAAATATTACCATTATTTAGTGCAAATATTTTTGTACTAAATTGTGTGATAATTGAAAGTCTAACATTGTCTTTTTTGAGTTAAGTTGATATCTCTACAGGTGATAATTCTTGCAGAAAAAAAATCAAAATATAAACAGTTTGGCAAAAAGTTCTTTCCTCTCTCAGACACTCAACTTCTGGTTCCTTAGCTTTAGCAGTCTTGTAATTGTTCTCCCAGCCACCATGCTGCTTAGGCGCTGATTTCCCTTTTCTAAACATACAGCAAGATCATCAGGATCATGTGCTGGAGAAGATGCTGGCTTTTCTGTGCCTGAGACCTTTCTGAATGTGATGCGCTATCTGTCAGATGCAGGCACCTCATCTGTGGGCCTTAATATCCAGTGTAAATCTTTCAGTGTGAGTCCTGGCTCTCTCTGTCTCTATGGCCATGTTTTCATCCTCATCATCTTCCTCAGCTGAATCAAGGTCAGCAAGACCATCAAGAGGGAAGGACAGAAGAACAGCATAGTGACAAGAGTTAGCAGAGCTCAGCATGAGTTACTTGGGGAAGGATGATTTCAAAAGATCTCAGCTGCTGCAAAACCAGCCACTAAAAAACCAGCATCTCCTCCAGTTGATAATAAGGATGATCTGACTCTTGCCTCTCCATCCCCCACCCTATGCACACTCTCCCTATGTATTTAGAATGTATGTATTTCCTAAGTCCCTGCCTGCATCACTCCTCTGTCACAGTTATTTTCATGGGAAAAATTGCTATCCATCAATTTGTGAGCTGTTGGACTTTTTAGGAATTCATCATAAGTATATCAAGGTATATGGAAGAGAGGTGAAAATGCATTTAGCTGTGGAGGGCAAAAAGCAGATGTCAATGATACGTTTTCCCCTTCCTTATGCATAAACCTTTCTGGCAAAATTATTATAAGGAACTAACACAGTTATTCTTAAGTAACAGCTTTTAGCACATGTATTCATTCCTGGATAGAGTGGCTATTGGTTACACTTCTGATTTTAATATGAACATTTGCACAAGAAATTGCACCTGGTGATAGTAACTGCCTGCTGTAGCAGTGATTGTGCCTAATATCCAAAGGTCCATCTTCAGTCAAAAGCTGCTCATTTGGGTCCTCTGTGTTCACAGAAGTGGAAGGGATTATCAGATTTCGACTCCTTTTTACCTCAAAGGAACCTTTATCAGTCCCTGAACATTCTGCACCTTTTCAAGTAGAAAAATTACAATTGTTTAAATGTAAAAATTCAAATTTTCTTTTCCCCGCTTTTAAATTGTTGGTAGTACTTATAATAAAGTACCCTGATTAAGAACTGCTAGGCTCTATATAACATGTAATATAAATACTCTAGCCTACAAATGCTTATAAGGTAATTTAATGACAAGCACAATAGATTATAACCAGCTAAATACAGGACGGGAAGGTGGTAGGACAGCATAATGATCTTGTTTTGCATGAAAAGCAATAATCTTAGTTGATCACACTCTGAGACAGACTACAGTTCAAAAAAAGGAATATGTTAAATAAGACAGAAGATGGTAATTTATTTTTTCTGAGCAGGACTTTCTTATCAGTGTGCAGACACTGGAGGCTCCCTTCTCCTCTTGATGGGTATCAGAGTGCAAAAGGTCTAGCTGATAAAATTCTTTAATGATCTAAAAGTAACTTTGGGAAGTAAAGGATATCAGATATTGGAAGTGGAATGAACTATTGCTCTGTGTATAGTAGCAGTGGCTTATCTTTCATACAGTGAAAAAAGTGAGCAAAGTTTGAGGCAGAATGGGAGTTTATTTGGCTTTGTAAATCTGGATTTAAACAGCAGGTGGAATGGGGAGAATAGAGCAGTGGGAACCACTGTGGTTTTCATCTTTCCTCAATGCATCTGTTTCAGTTAGTGTTCTTGGACCAAAAAAAAAAAAACCCCAACCAAAAATCCTGGCATTGTTATTAATTGTATTTATTATTGCAGTGGTTAAGGGTCAGCCAAGTATTGATCCCCATTTTGCTAAGCCCTGTACAAACACTGAGTTGACAATCTAAAAAAACAAGTTGCAAATAACGTAGAGCATAACTGGAATAAACTGGTCATAGGACTCATCATGTCAGTTCCACGATTAATTTGAGTAGGAGATGAATCATTCAAAAAGAGAAGCGGAAGTTGGTTAGGGAGTGATTGAAGAGCAGTAAAAGGAAGAACGTGGAAAAAGCTAAGTATGTGTCAGAGTCAGAGAGCTGCTCACAAAGAACTGCATTATTATTAAGAGACAATCAGCTACTATGGAGTAATCTCTCTCCTCCAAAACAGAAGATCATAGTCTCATGATTGACACTAAATCTGTGTTCAGAACCTCATTCAAATGTACATTTATTGAGAGCAACATATTTTTTTTGTGTTGCCAGCGTGCAAGGAACTTGATTTCACTCATTTTTTGCAACATCAAATGGTAACATCCAGACAGTTGAAGGAAACCTGGGGCTGATCACAACTTTTCCGCTCCTCTCTATGCTGTTCTTGTTTCTTGCAATATCAACATAAGCCAGTTTCTAATGTTCCAGATCAGTTCTTTCCTATCACTGACACTACTCTACCCTTTCAGACTGGGGCATGCTAGGCCACCTCTACACAGTCTTCTTAGGTTCTGCTGTGGCCAGGAATTGCATGGGGTTGCATGGCCTTGTACTCTTCAGTCTTTGTGGAAGTGCCACTGCTCCTGTATGTAGCCCGCTTCTTGGGAATCCTCTGTCCAAGCAGTCCTACATGACATGGAGCCCCACATCACTTACTGCTGGAAGGAGAAGAAATCCTTAACATCCCGGTGGCTGTCAGACACCTCCCATTGCTTGCACTGTTTTTCTAGTACTGTTACTGCATTAATGCACTGGAACAGTTTGCCTGGACTGGTTGTGAAATACCCATCCTCAAAGAGTTTCAAAATGTGATTGGACAAGGCCCTAGGCAATCTGATCTAGCTTTGATGTTAAGCATACCTTGAGCCATATGTTCAACTGGATGGCCTCCCACTGCCCTTTCATACCTAAATTACTCTGTGACGACTCAAATTACTCTGTCAGTACGTCAATAAAATCTCTGGGCAAAAATTTTAATTTGATCATCTTTTAAGTATTTAAGGAGGGATGGAAAAGGTGAGGCCTGAATTACCTCCAAGTGATACCATAGATCTTCCAAAACTGCATTCAGAGCAACTGTGACTGCTCCAAAGATCTTGTCACAAATGTCAGAGGCTTTTTTGATTTAGTTTTCTGTTATGGATTTACTTCTTCTTGTCCATGGAGTTTAAGACAGCTGGTGCACAGTTCTTCATTATACTTGATGTTTTATTTAAGGACTTTGGTGGATTAAAGGAGTTCTCAACAGACCTTAAGTTTCCATGATGTATTTCACAGGACCTTTTACTAGCCACTTCTATATGCCTCTTCCAGAGTTTCAGGAAAAGATATTTTGTTTTGTAGAGTTCTAAACTTCTAGCTACCAACAAGAAATCTTTTGGCACAAACATAACAGATCATCTGGCAATGGATATATATTTATAAAAAAGCCAGTCTTAAATCTTTCCTTTCCTGAAATAAATCAGAAAAATTGTTGTTTTTTTAGCTGAAAGAGCTTCAGGTTCATTCACAGGGCAGCAAAATTTGATGATTTAATCAAAACTCTTCTCAATAGAAAAAGCCTTTCAAATCTGGCTTTCTAGTGTAATTATAAAATACCTGAGAATATATTTTATGCATGCAAGCTGTTAGCTGTTTTCTTCAGTCTCATTATTGACCATAAGGAAATGTAGACTGGACACAGCATTACAGGTTTAGTATCCTTATTCAAGCAAAAGGGAACAAAAACTATGAATCATTGATCAGATAGATAAATACAATGATATGTGTGTGTATATATATATATATGCAGATATACAATATATGTTACATATGCATCCCCATGTGCATCCCGTCTTCTTTTTAGTGTGCCGTGTGCAGTCTGCTTGAAACAGTAATTTCCTTGAGAAAAGTACTTGGTTTTCTCCCTGAATATGTAATATTTAAGCAATATGATAGATCTAAATTCCACTGAAATCAACAAAACTGGCCAAATTCAGTGATCTTCCATCCTAGGTTCTGTTGCTGTGTTGACAATAACTTAAATGCCTGTTTCCTGTTCAGTGATGTTAATTGTTTATAGAATAGGTGCACAATAAGCACATCTTTTATTGAGTGACCACTCTGAGATGGAGCTGTATAAACTATGAGTGATGCTGGAGTTTGGTGTATGCTTGGTCAACTTGAGGTAACAGTACTGTACTTCTTTATCAGTTACACTGTCAGATAAATTGCTTCTGGCTCCAACATGTTTAAATGCTGCAGCAACCATGTGTTCCTGTTCCTAGTGATTATGCTTTTACCTTTACTGTTCTCTGTCCTCTGGATTGGCTTCCTGTCAGGCTGTGTGTTATTTTTTAAAATTTTATCATTGGCTTTCAAAGCATGTAAGGGTGAAACCTTTCCATTATCATTAATCTACAAAATTTTCACAAGCCTGTATAGGTGTGATCTGGGATCTGCAAAGCTGCGTGAGGAACATGGATATCCAACTCCATTGCCACTGCTGTGGGACTGACTGCCCAAGTTCCTTAGATGCCTTTAAAAATGGCAGATCTTAGAATTTTCCTGAACAGGCTGAATCTCGAATGTGTACCTCATTAGGTGTTTTGTTAAAGCACATTTCCCTCACCTCTGGTTACATTAAGCTTGTGTGGATCTGCTGAGGACATCCTTTCATTACCTATGTTCACCCAATATATTTGATGATACATACAGTTTTTTCCACATTGCCATTCTATTATAAACACATCCGTTTAACTCCTATACTCATTCGGCACCTCAGCCTAGAAACACCACTGTGAAGAGACCGACTTAGCTAAGCAGAGAACTCATGGAGGAAGGAGCTCCACTGCAGACAGACAGCCAGCATACGCAGATGGTGCAAGCAGGGACAGGCTGTGAAGAAGGAATTTAAGAAATACTGCCCAGAGATACATGCAAGGTGTTAGGAGGCCAAACCTCAACTGGAGTTGACACCGGTGCCAGATATCAAAGGCAACAAGGACTTCTGTTGTGACATCAGTGATAAAAGGCTTAACAAGGAAAACGTGGGCCCATTGCTGAATGGCGCGGGTGGTTTAATAACAGCACACACAGATAAGGCTGAGGCAGCCAGTGATTTGTTTGCTTCAGTCTTCACAAACAAGATGTCCCTTCACCCTCTGTTCCTACCGAAAGGGTTCAAGAACTACCAGCAGTGGGTATAGATTGAGGCAGGGATAACTTGAGAAAACTCGATCCATACAAGTCCATGGTCTGTATCCAAGGTTGTGGGGAGAGCTGGCAAGTGCTCTTGTGAGGCTGCTTTCTATCTTCAGAAGGATTTTGACACTGTCTCCAAGATCCTCATAGACAACCTGATGAAGTGTGGGTGGGATGAGCAGACAGTGAGGTGGTCTGAAAATTGGGTGAATGACTGAGCCCAGAGGGTGGTGATCAGTGGCACAAAGTCCAGTTGGAGGCCAGTAACTAGCAGTGTACCCCAGGGGTCAATACTGAGTCCAGTCCTGTGCAACATCTTCATTAATGATCTAAATGATGCAGCAGAGTGTACCCTCAGCAAGTTCACTGAGGACACAAAACTGGAAGGAGTGGCTGATACGCCAGAGGGTCATACCGCCATCCAGAGGGACCTCGACAGGCTGAAGAAATGGGTCCACAAAGTTCAACAAGGGAAAGTTCAAAGTCCTACACTTGGAGAGGTACAACCCCATGCACCAGAATATGCTGAGGCTGACTGGCTGCAAAGTAGCTTTGCAGAAAATGACCTGGACATCCTGGTGGACACCACATTGAACACGAGCCAGCAACATGCCCTTGCGGAAAAGAAGGCTAATGGTATCCTGGGCTGCATGAGGAGTGTTGCCAGCACATTGAGGTAGACGATCCTTCCCCTTTACTCAGCACTGGTGAGGCCATATCTGGAGTGCTGAATCCAGTTCTCTGCTCCCCAGGTCCGGAAAGACATGGACCCACGAGAGTCCAGTGAAGGGCCACTAAGATGATTAACGGATTGGAGCATCTGTCATATAAGGAGAGGCTTAGAGAGCTGGGACTGTTGAGCCTGGAGAAGAAAAGACTCAGGGGAGATCTTATCAATGTGTGTAAATACGTCAAAGGAGGGTGCAAAGAAGACAGAGCCAGGCTCTTTTCAGTGATGCCCAGTGACAGGATCAGAGGCAATGGGCATAAACTGAAATCCAGGAGGTTCCATCTGAGAGAAATACTTTTTTACTTTGAGGGTGACTGAGCACTGGCACAGGCTGCCCAGAGAGGCTGTGGAGTCTCCCAACTTGGAGATATTCAAAAGCTGTGTGGACGTGGTCCTGGGAAACCTGCCCTAAATGTCCCTGCTTGAGCTAGGGACTTGCACCAGATGACGTCTGGACATCCTTTCCAGCCTTAACCATTCTGTGTTTCTATGATTCTATGACTTTGAAAAGACATGGAGATCAAGGAAGATCCCTTGTGACTGGTTGGATTGTCAAGCCCAGAGAGCAGTGGTTAGTTGGTCGTAGTCTGGAACTGAATGACAAGAGCTGTAGTGATTTATTCTGGAACCTGTCCTTTTAAGTACATTTATCGACCTGGAGAAAACAATGGAGTCCTTGCTTCTCAAGCTTGCAGGTGGCACCAAACTGGGTGAAGGCGAGCTATTGTGATCAAGGCCAGGGCTGCGATTCAGAGGCACCTGAACAGGCTGAAAGAATGGATCAACAGGAACCTTTTGAAATTCAGCAATGTCCTGTGTATAGGAAGAGAAAATCTTCTGCAAGAATACAGGCCGGGGACAGAGCGGCAGGGGAATAGCTCTGCAGAAGCTGGACATGAGCCAGCATTGTGTCCTGGCAGAAAAGAAGGTCCTGGACTGTGTTAACAGGAACATAGCTGATAGCTGGAGGAAAATGATTATTCCCACCTATTGAGCACTGGTAGACCCGATCTAGAGAAAGACATTTATAAATTGAACCAACTTGCAGTTGGACTAGGTAATTGTTGTAGCTTCCTTCTAACTGAACTCTCTATTCTATTCTATTCTATTCTATTCTATTCTATTCTATTCTATTCTATTCTAAAGTTCAACAGAGGGTGCAGAGGTTGGACTTGAGACCTCTTGAAGTCCCTTCTAACTTGAGTTATCCAAAGGACCTGTGTTCCTATCCTAAGAATCCCTTTCATAGTGGACAATCCCAAATATACAAAATCCTTGTGAACAGGAGTTTATGTGACACTTTCACCTAAAATTTCATCAAGAATATTAATGATGATCTGAGCTTACCAATAGGTTGGTTCCTTTAGTAGGAACTTGACTGAATTTCTGCATTTTGTTTTTTATATGTGCTCTATGTGAATGCTCTTGATAGGTGTGTATTTTCTTCTGAGAAAGATGGAGAGAGAAAAAAATGGTTTTTTTAATGCCTCGACACAGGTAAATTTACTATTCTTCCTCTTCCTGTTTGACTCAGTGTTTTTTCACATGCAAAGGGGCCTGTGAAATCTGCAGTTTCACTTACCCAGGTGAGCTTTGTCTCTTAGGCCTCTTAGCAATGAGTCATGGTATAAATTTTTATCTGCCTTTGCAGTTTGTATAAGCAAAATAATTACTAGGTACAAAATAGATACAACTTTTCACTGAACTCATTGTTAGACCCATCTGCAAATTCTCTAATTTATTGGTACTTACTGCATCAAGAAAGCTGAAAAAAGTAGTTTGAATTTTGTGTTTCTTTAAAAATCATGTAATATACAAATATTATGTATTTGACAGTTGTCAGTAAAGAGTTTTCTGAAGATGCATTAAAAAAATCTTGTTTGGGTAAGATCAGATTGTTTTCTTGAATAATGAGCTGGAGTATCAAACAGATGTGAAAGTAGCTACAAAAATGAGAGAATGACAACTTCAGCAAATGTTGTCTCTCGTTTCCTGTTAAGGCGTACATTACTTGCTGTCAGCACTCATTGGTCTAACAGCTGAAACTTAGTCTAAGCAAGGATCTTTTGGATTATCAGAGAGGAAAACAAGTGATACAGGAGGAATGTACTCTTTTTCAGGATCTTTCCCTTTCCCTTTTAGCATCTTACACAAAATCAGGCTGTAGATATAGCAGAGTGAGTGGCAGAATAATTCTAGGGGCCAAGCCTCAGTGAAGAAGGGCAGGATGTAGGGTACAAATTTGCTTCGGAGGTTTATGAATAGAGGGGAATGATATGCTGGATTTCTTTGCAGATCTACAGAGTTCCTGGGCTGCTTCTTCCTGAGGAGATACTGAGTCATGCAAAAGGGGTTGTTTAAAAGCACTGCTAAGTACCAGATTTTTCTTTGTGAATAATTAATAATGGTACAGGAAGTTTCAATGTTAGGTGTCTAATTCTTTATTTCATAGAATCATAGAATCATAGAATCATTTAGGCTGGAACGGACCTTTAGAGGTCATCTAGTCCAACCCCACTGCGGTGAACAGGGACATCTCCAACTAGATAAGGTTGCTCAGAGCCCCATCCAGCCTGACCTTGAATGCCTCTAGGCATGGGGCTTTCACCACCTCTCTGGGCAACCTGTTCCAGTGCTTCACCACCATCATTGTAAAAAATTTTTTCCTTATGTCTAGTCTAAATCTACCCTCTTTTAGTTTAAAATCATTACCCCTTGTCCTGTCACAGCAGACCCTGCTAAAAAGTCTGTCCCCATCTCTCATATAGGCGCCCTTGAGGTATTGGAAGGCCGCAATAAGGTCTCCCTGGAGCCT